>NC_051181.1:19249991-19549991 GCF_013339695.2 Rhipicephalus sanguineus | reverse complement strand
CTCTCTGCCTTTCTGTAAATAAATTCTCTCTCTCATCCATTCAAGCAACAAATTACACAAACTACACGTCGTGTCAAATAATTATCGCAGTGTCACGTGCTACTGTTGGCTACGTCAGAGCACAGTCGTCTACGTAGAGGAGCGACGTCACAGCACTACCATTACGTACGGCCATTCAACCATGTACGTCATCCCCTCATTCTCTGGGCGCGCGGCCACGAGAAGAAGCGTAATCGTGAACGCCCACTGCATGCATTGCGCTCGTCAGCTCAAAATTGTCAATCCTGGTGAGGGGCCCTTTAAGGACAAGTCAATGTCGCAAATAAAAAAAAAAGACCCGCGTAGCTGCACGGTAGTTTCTGTTGAGTGCTTTGTTTTTCTTTAGCCTCAAATCATAGGTCGGCAAACAATGTGAAGCTCACTCACACTCGCTCACGAAACTCGGACTCAGACTCACCAAACTTTTTCTCAACCGGACTCACTCGGACTCATACTCACCAAAATATAATTCACTCGAACTCACTCAGACTCACGGCTCGATCTGAGTCTGAGTGAGTCGACTCATGAGTCCGTTAGCCTATAATATAGCCTTTTTCTACCATATGCTCTTCAACGCCAATATTTCGCATAATCGTGCGCTACTTAGCACCTTTTGATCTCGTACCTTGAAATACGAGTTATCTGAGTTTGCAGTTCAATAAGGACCTTTTTACCCTAGTAGCAAGCAATGTTGCCACAACGTTGAATCAACTTTCTCAGTGTGGTGGCAACGTTGTGTCAACATTTGGTGCTACTAGGGTATTGAAAGAGATGACTCACACGAGATATTTTTATCAGTAAGTCCCCGTGAAAAAGATTGCGGGGGGGGGGGGGGGGGGGTCAGGCACCTCTCCCTCCTCGAGCAACTCACGGCTCTGATCAATAAATAGCTGACGGATAAACGGTAGCGCGTTGAAGTGTGTGGGAGTATACGTGAGCATAAACGTGAGCCTGATAGTAATGCTGAAGTTGAGTATAAGATTGGACCATAGGTCGGCAAGAAATGTGGAGCTCACTCAGACTCACTCATGCAATATATTTTGCCCTTAATTAGGGCTCACTCGGACTCAGACTCACCAAAATTTTCCTCAACCGGACTCAGATTCACCAAAATTTTTCCCAACCGAACTCACTCCGACTCAAACTCACAAAAACTTTACTCACCCGGACTCACTCAGACTCACGTCTCGATATGAGTCTGAGTGAGTCGACTCATGAGTGAGTTTGCCGATCTATGCGTCAAATAAAGACCGATCACGGTGCGCGCTCATTTTGGTGGCGTCTCTTTCTCGTCGCAGCGTATTTGCGGTAGCGCGCACACAGTGAAGAAATATACCTCGGCGTTTTGAAAGAGCGAACGGAGTATGCTGTCAATAAAAGCACGGCTAATTGGGCTAGTTGGTATTGGTTCATATTTAGACTGGATGGGGCGCGCACACAGACAAGGACACAAGAAGGAAACCACGCGCTTGCGTGATTCCCAGTCTGTGCGCGCGCCCCATCCAGTCTAACCTGTCAAATAAAGTTTGTAGAACCCCATTATCGCGAATGAAGGCAGAGGGGTTGGCGTCTCACAATGTTTAGTACAGAGTATCGGCTCAGTTTCCCCAGTAACGACGAGATCCGCGCGCTGTCCGACACGGTGGCCACCGCGCGCCGCCGTAGCAGACGACGCGGTTCAACGCTTCTGCGCACGTGCGAGCTGCTGCCGGCGCACTGACCAAAGAGTTTCATGCATGAAGAGAAAAACCTGCCGGCGCGCAATCTCTGAGGCCATGGATAGGCTTTTGTTGTGCAGAGCAGTACCACGGCCGCTCTAGGTGCGTCAAATTGAGCGTCACAGGAGATACCTTTGCGGGATCCGGTTGCGAGATGACGGATGGGATGGGAAGAAAATTGTGTGCTCCATGATTTTTACAAGGTGACAATATGAAATGTTTTTGCCAACTTCAGCGGACGGAAGGCGCCCAAGGGGCAAAACCGCAACGGGAACAACTCGTGAAAAAAGCAACACTGGGCCGAGGTTGGCGTCTATAATGGCGCTGAGCGGGAGCGTTAGCGGCAAAGCGCTGGCGCGGGAGCGGCAAAAATGTCCCGTTCCGGGCGACTACGTTGCGTCCATGTGCGTGCGCGATGCCGTTGAGCAGTCGAACGGCAAGTTCCCTAGCTTCCGCGAGCCTCGCGAGATCGGCAACTTCTCGCTTGTGGGTGAGCAGCGCGACTACGTGGACGGTGCCGCGCAGATAAAGTATCTGCGCATGCCGAACCAGCGGCACCGGCTCATGTGGGACCTGAACCGTGGCTACGAAGTGGCAGTGCGCAGGGACCGCTCGGTGAACGAAAGGCTGGACAACCTGCTGCGATGGATCCTCCGCAACAAGGACAAGTTCCTACTGAGCTCCGCTGCGAGGCCATCGGGCGAGCCGCCCGCCGAAACCCAAAGGCAAGGTGCACAGTCAACACTGCTCGCACCACTGGCTGGGGCACGTCGCGTTTACCTGAGCCGCGTTGGCGCACATTCGTGGTCGGGCATTTTGTTTTTCTTTCTTTCTTAGCTCGAAATGCTGCTCTCAACGTGTGATGACAAAGTTCCCAAGTCCATTTTTTGAAACCCTAGCGTTGTTGGTAGCCTGCGTTCGCAGCAAATTAGGCGTTAGCACATTTTCGCTTAACTGATTTAACTCGATGCCGTAGCGGCTGGAACTATAGAAGTTGGCTATTTGAGCAACGAAAGGAATTGCTACCTTTCTGCATTGACTGTGTAAAAAACGGCAGTTTGAAAAGTAGAAGGCATTCGAGATCAAACAACTTGCCATGCACTAATCTAGCAAGCCTCGATTTGATGTCGCCTTGTCTGTGGTGCTTCTCGCAGTATTTGCCTATGCTTCGACCTTTTGTTCGAAGAAGAACGGTTGGTTTACGACCACTGGACAGCTGTCAGCGAAAAGCACGAGGGAATTCTAGTCGTGCAGCTTGCAGAGAAAGTTTACTCGGGTTGTGTTGTCATTGCAATGTCCAAGCACAAGCTAGAAGTACCTTGGTGCTTTTTTCTTCACCAAGTGCTAATTGTGAGTTACATATTAATTTTGTCACTTTATTATCAAAATTAATAGCTATGCTTTCCGAGATACATCCACCCTTGCATACACATCTATGCACATGCACACTACGTTAATACCCACACTGTCTAATATTGCCTTTTGATTATTATTATTATTTAAAAAACAAACATTTCAGCTGCATTTTCAGGAACTGTTTGTGCAGGATCAAAATCACGCCCATCATTTGAGTGAAATGTGCTGAGATGACGAGGTGCTTGTGCTCCTTGAAGTTTGTGCTCTGCAAAGATCTTGATGCTAATTCTGGCCTATAACTACTTAAAGGGCCTCTAAACCACCCAGAGATTGAAATTTAGTTGTTTGTGGTGTTACAGTTGTGCACGAGTCTGCAACAAACACGTGGCCGTGAAAACTTTTCGAAACGGTGCCGAGTTACACGCGTTTGATGACACAAAAGAGGCCCTCGCTCGTTTCTCTCTTTCCTTCGCTATGCACTGTACGTCGGCTCGTCTCTCCTTCTGGCCGAGTGCTCCCCATCGCCATGCCAGGAGGAAGAGCAGTCAAACAGGTGTTGTAGATGACGAGCAGACGACATGTTGATGTCACGGCAAATGCTGAGGGGATGAGGAATGCCGAAAGGCACGGAGAGGAGAGGGGATTTTTTCTTTGAATTTGTGGCGCCTCGTAGCGCTGCTGTGTTTGGCGTTGTTGGTCATGACGGCATTCTGAACTCCATGTGTGCGTTTACTTGAAATGTTAAAAAATTTATCGGAGGTGGTTTAGGGCACTGCCTCAACGTATTCCTGATATGCAAATTCCAGGCACTGAGTGTTTGAGGAAAAGCTCTACAAGTCTACATAGATGTGTGTGAAGTTGGCATACAAATTCCATCCTCAGTTCTGGAATGCACAGTTCAGCTGTGGGAGAAAAAGTGCTGAACAGTGTGGTCATTTATGGAGTCCATAGGAGTACCAACGAAATAAGGACAAAGGAAGAAACTGCAGCATCCTTATTTCCACTGTGCTACCAGGCTCTTCATGACTATAAAACCACATTGGTACCCTAGTCAAAAGGAGGCATTTCGTGACTGTCTTGGAGTTAAGGTGTTGACAGTAAAAATGATTTATTGGTAGGGCCAAAAGGAAGCTAATTGACATAGCCCAGACATCATAATGCCACCAGCACCAACTGTGGTGAGCGCAAGCTGTCATTCAGAAAACGATGAAGTCATTTTGGGACAGTGCACGCTCTCGCTCAGGGTCTTTGATCTTGAGTGTGCCATTTTGCCAGACCGTCTGTCTTCCTGCATCCTCTTTCTTGTTAGAAGGCCTTCTGTTGCAGATGACAACTGGTGGAGGTGCGGGGTACTCCCAGCCAATGGTCCGTGCGCCTCCTGATATCCAAGGATTGCCTCCCGAGCATGAACGTCTTCTCAAGATGACATCGGCGGCACCCCCAAAAGCGTGCTGCTGGATTCTTTGGTGGCCCGGTGAACTGTTGTTGTTACTGCAAGTACATGTCTATAAGGAGGCGCATGGAACCTCCCGAAGACCTCCCAATGACACGTCGGCTGATGCGTTTTGCTGGGGTTTTGTAGCGTTAGCTACACTTGTCTAGCCGCAGCCGATTTCGCATGAATCCTCATGAGCCGTGCTGCGCATGCGCGAGGATCAGTGATGTCACACAGCTGGCTCACCGGAGCCGGCATCTCACGCGCTCTTCGCCCCCGCCGCGCGCGGCTCGCCGCTGCTGATCTGCGCGTTCGGGAGGAGTGGCATCGTAGCTGTGGCAGACACACTGGCGCCGGCGCACATGCAGACTCTACCACCGCGGCGCACGACTCGCCGCTGCTGGTCTGCGCATTCGAGAGGAGTGACATCATAGGCATGGCAGATGCACTGGCGCCGGCACACGCGCAGCTATTCGCCTTCGCTGTGCAGTTGCCATTTGACACTGCGCTGGAGCCACTTGATAGCGCCTCTGACTGGCGTTTGCAGGCGGGTAACGCCATGGAGGAGGAGAGAGCAAATGCTGCTCAATGGCACAGAAGAGCCGAGAAGCTTATCTCATCGGATCCCGAAGTAGTTGCCTGACAATGAGCGGTTCAGCGTACGAAGAATGAACAGAAGCCCCGCCACGGTGGTCTAGTGGTTATGGCGCTCGACTGCTGACCCGAAGGTCGCGGGATCGAATCCCAGCCGCGGCGGCTGCATTTTCGATGGAGGCGAAAATGTTTGAGGCCCGTGTACTTAGCTTTAGGTGCACGTTAAAGAACCCCAGGTGGTCGAAATTTCCAGAGCCCTCCACTACGGCGTCTCTCATAATCATATCGTGGTTTTGGGACGTTAAACCCCAGATATTATTATTAGAATGAACAGAAGAAGGCTAATAATCCTAGACAATCTGGAAAGCTAAGAATAATTACCTGAACCTTTGCTAACGCTACGTATATCCTGGCATAGCCAAGCTAAGCCACTGCAAATTTTTTTTGGTCTGCCATCATGTTACACTACTACGACATGCTGTCTTTGGAGGCGGCGGCGTTGTCAGCCTGGTGTGACCAGACGGTCCGGCGACATCGTCAGCGGGTGACTCGTCTGCATCAGTGTCTGCCTCGTGTCTGCGTCAGTGTCATGTCGCTCTAGTGTAAACGCGGCTTAGAGGACGTTGAAGACTGGTTGAACGCATCACTGATTTCGATGGCTGGACCGATGCCAACAATCTGACGAATGTGTACTTCAGCCTGGAGGACGGTGCTTGTACCTGGTACAAGAACCGTGTACCCTTCTCGACATGAAGCGTGTTTTGCCATCAGCAGCTGGCAAGTTACGACAATCCCATTCGCCATGAATGAGCCGATTGGGCCATTCACTCGCGCATTGAAATGTCGAATGAAAGTGTAATGATGTAAGTTGAGGACATGATGCACCTCTTTCCTCGCGCTGACTCAGAAATGGCAGAGGATAAAAATTTTGAACCACTTAATACTAGGAGTTACGGAGCTGCTCTTCCCTAGCTTCGTTCGAAGTCCCCCCAAGACTGCGGCTGAGTTTTTAAACGAAGCCACGGCAATGGAAGAAGTGCTGCAGTAGTGGTCAGCTGTGTACGATTGGCAGGTCAATGTCGCTTCACCGATGGGCAGATTGCAGCTGCCGGGAGTATTATCAACATCGAAGCTCTCTGCGACTTTATTAGATCTACGCGACGAACTGCAAAGGATTCACTGCCCGCCTCAACCTTCTGCAGGATCTATCTCCAGCCTCATTAAGAACAAGGTAGAGCAGGCTCTGCAGGTCCCGCTTTCCAGATATGTTATCCCGCCTGTGTCGATGCAGCTGTGACATGTATCATGCGCCGAACCTGTGTCTTGTTACGTTCTTCCTTCGCCACGCTTTATGCACCTTTTGCCTCACGATGCACTGCCATCAGTGCAACTTATCCATCATTTCGAGAATCGGCAGCCACTCCCAAGGAAATGAGACGTATGGCACACACCGGGCAGGCAACTGCTGTGCTATCGCTGTGGTGAAGCCAGACATGTATACCACAAATACCCGTATCGCCGCCTAGGACTCCAGGGTTTCGCCGTCAACTCGCCAAGGTTTGGCAAAAGACTGAGAGCGATCAAGGAATGCATGATCCAGCAGCGCGTACCACTGCCCTTGTGGTGGTAGTCACAGTCCCCACGATGATCTTCCCCAAATTTTCGGAACTCCTCAGTGGCGGTGTCAGCGTGCTTGCCAAACCCCAGATGGGAAAACTAAAGACAGCGACCTTCGGTAGTGAGGCCACTGACAATCGACTCGAGCAAGGCCTCCCATTGATGAGAGTACAGAGCAGCAGCGATTCAATGACAGCGTCTGAACTAAGTCGAGAGTTGGACGGGAACCCATCTGGTCAGGAACAGACATGAAGACAAGTAAAACAAGACGCTGACCATTATAAAAGCAAAAAAACAATACGTTTCGGCTCCCGCACAGGAGCATTGTTCACAAAGGGAAATTCAGTGCATGAGCAGTCCCTGTGGGCACGGAGTCACCCCACTTCGCCTGGACATACATGGCATAATTCATGGACATACATTTCTCTACAGCTGCCTTGTTCTTCACAAATGCTCCCGAAACCTCATCCTAAGCGTCAACTTTCTATGGGAGTACGGTGCTATTATCGACCTTCAGGAGCACATCGTGACATTCTTGACAGAAACAGCAGCAGAGGGATCCGATGACAGCCATCTCGGCACGTTTCGAGTTGTTTCTGCCGACTGTGTAATGTTGCCTCCGCGTCCAAGCGTTTTGGTTGATGTCGTATGTGACAATAGGACATGTTTACTAGCTGTCCTGTATTCCTTCTTCAGGACTAGCGTTGGACTAGCGTTGTCCTGTATTCCTCCTTCTCGTCCATGTCTTTCTTTCGCTAGTAAACATGTCCTATTATTCACATCACCAACTAGCCCAACTTTCTGCCTTAAATGTATGTGACAAGCTACGTAATGGCAAGCCAGTCGCCAAAGGGAGCTTGGCACTTTTGTTCAGCATAGGTATTTGCACGGTCCACAGCCTCATCGTGCTTCGCGACGGACGGTCTATGCTGCTTGTGACAAATTTTAGTAATGAGCACTGGCACCTTTTTTGTCGCACTGCCATCACTTTTGGCTACCTCATAGGAGACGTTCCTTAATGTTTTATGGCTGCATCAATGGACAGTGGGTTCCAGTCGACATCAAGAGACGTAAGTTCAACACTAGGAAAGGTAGATGCTAATGCAAGCCTCTCGGAGCAACAACGAACAGCACTGCATGAATTGCTGCGTCAATTCCAAGGGTGCTTCGCTTTGTCCTCAAAGGTGCGTCAAATGCCCATCACGAAACACTGGTTTATATGCACACTTATGCCTCACACATAAAACAACAACCCTACCAAGTTTCGGCTGAAGGGCTGTGCCATGATAAATGCGCAAGTCGAAGAGATGCTCCAGAATGATGTTATACACTCATACAAAAGTCCATGGTCGTTGCTGGTTGTCCTTGTAAAGAAAAAAGACAGAATGCTGCGTTTCTGCGTAAACTACAGGAAGCTGAATGACGTGACTAAAGAAAATTGGCGAAGCTTTCATGAAGCCACGCAAGGCTTAAAACAGCGAAACTGGGCAATTCTGAAGACTAATCTGGTTGTTTCTAAGCCTTAGCTAGGTGATGCAGGTTCTAGGTTGCCTCTAGGTAGTTGCTAGTCTTTAGGTGATGCTAGGTTGGTTCTACCTTGATATGATTCTGAGCACATAAAGGTTTGAGTTAAACCACAGACAGTCACAAGCACGACACAGATGTTCAAACTCTAGGGACAGAAACTTGCGCTGAAACCGAGCATTCGCACCTCTCCTGATTGTATGGGCATGTCGTCGTTGGCATAGGCCTTGCATCGCTTCGGGGTCTTCTCCCAGTCGCCGTTGCCTTTCCTGTTACCTAGTATTCTCTCGTTGCTCATACTCGGGGTCTCGGCTCGCTGCCGTCACTTCGCAGCCATTTGTTGAGCTAATTGTTGCCTGCTTCCTTTTTAGTGCACCAGTGGTGAGTACTAGTGGGGTTAACCCAACCTCTCTGGCACATAGCCGTTTATGATGATGATCGTTTTTCAGTTTGTCGAACAAGGAATGATTTGCTAAACAGCTTCACTGTTAAGAAGACGTGTATCCACTGCCACGCATTGATGATTCAATAAACAGACTGTGGCGGCCCAAGTATTTTTCATCAATAAATTTGAAAAGTGCATACTGCCAAACGGAAGTTGACGAATGAGACCGCATAAAAACTGTCTTTGTTACACCAGATGGACTGTATGAATTTAAGGTGCTTCCCTTCGGCCTGTGTTCTGCACCTGCGAGATTCTAAGGAATGATGGACACTTTTCTCACCAGCTTGAAGTGCCATACTTAACTAGTTTATTTCGTTGATGTCGTTGTGTTTTCGGTGACCTTTGAGGAGCTTCTAAAGTGCCTGAAAACTGTCCTGGAAGTGCTCTGCTCTGCAAACCTCATGCTGAAGCCAGAAAAATGTAATTTCGGTTGCGAAGAACTTAAGTTTCTGGGCCATGTTACGAGCGTGGACGGTGTTCAGCCTGACCCCCAACAAGACCACTGCCGTAGCCTCCTTTCCTGTTCCCCGTGGCAATAAATCAATACGTCATTTTCTCGGCTTTTGCGCCTACTACCTCCGCTTCATCACCACTTTTTCAAGGGTTACCGAACCTCTGACTCGTCTTAAACGGGAAGGCATGCCATTCGTCTGGAATGCAGAACAGGACGTGGCTTTTAAGGAGCTGTGGTAGCTTTTACAGGCGCCACCAGTTCTTGCTCACTGCGAAGAGAATGCCAATACTGAGGTTCATACCGACACCAGCAGTATAGGTCTTGGTGCCGTCCTCATCCAACACAAAGAAAGCAGGTAGCGAGTAATAGCTTACACCAGACGTATCCTCTCTTGCGCTTATGTGAGCTATTCCACCTCTAAGAACCAGTGCCTCGCAGTAGTATGGGCCACAGTGAAATTAGGCCTTACCTCTATGGCCGTTGCTTCAAAGTAGTAACCGATCTTCATTTTGTGCTGGCTAGCCAATTTACGAAACCCATCTGGGCAACTGGCACAATGGAGCCTTCGTCTGAAGGATTTAATCTTACCATCGTCTACAAATCTGGCCACAAGCACAAAGATGCTTATTTGTTGTTGCGTGCACCTGCTGAAGTTTGTGATCCCTACGCTGAGGATGACAGCGGCTTCCTTGGGGTCCTCGCTGTAACCGACTTGATCGTATGACAATGCGAGGATGCTGAAATTCACACAATCATCGAAAAGCTATGAAGATGCAACACTCCTGTGCCTCGACACCTTTATCGCAGTCTCTTGTCATTGTGCCTACGCGATGCTGTCCTCTACAAGGAAAACTCGAACGGCAATGGTAAAGCCTACCTCCTAGTTGTTCCTTCCGACATGCGTGGCGACATTCTCTTTTTCCTGCCATGACGAGCCTCGGACGCGTTATTCGAAGGTCACAGGTTCGGTCCCTGCCGGCGGCAAGTTATCTTTTCGTGCACTTTACTTTCTTCACATTTATGTATATCTTAATTATTACAAATAACATCCCCTATACTTTTCTTGGCATTATTGTCTGTTAGTTCTCATTAATATTGTGTCTAACAAAGAAAACGAGTCTTAAAAGTCACCTTTCCTTCATTCATAGCGAGGGTCTCATTCTGGCAGGCTTGATGCCCTCAGGTAGAGATGCTAAAGACTATTGGTCAGCTGCCAGCTCGTAAAAGATAACTTGCTACGTGACACCAACGGGCAGGAAAAGTGCGTTCCACACTTGCCGCCATGGCTGCAATTGGCGCTGACTAACGCTCCAAGGTTCAAATGCACACATATACCCCATAAAGTGGACGGGAGGATGACCGCCGCCGTAGCTCAGTGGTAAAGCATCGGACGCGTTATTCGAAGGTCGCAGGTTAGTTCCCTGCCGGCGGCAAGTTATCTTTTCGTCCACTTTACTTTCTTCGCATTTATATCCTAACTTCTACGAACAACATCCCCTATACTTTCCTTGGGATTATTGTCTGTTAGTTCTCATTAATATTGAGCCCACATCTAGTCACTTAGGTTCTTTACGAATCCTTGCCAGAGTTCAGTAGGCGTACTAATGGCCCAAACTTGCTTCATCTGTAAAGCACTCTGTAAAAAAGCTGCCATGAGTGTCAACGCCGCAAATCTCGAAAACTGAAGTCTGCGGGGCTGCTGCAACCGATCACACCACCTGGGGTGTCGTTCAGTCAAATAGGGATGGATTTGCTGAGGCCTTTTCTGCTGTCATCTGCCGGTAACAAGATAGTCATGGTGGCAGATTACCTTACAAGATACACTGAGACAAGGGCCCCACAATGCGCTACGGCTTCCGATGTTGCCTGGTTTCTTATAGACGAGATTGCCCTTCGACATGGCGCCCCGTCGTGTGTGATCACTGATGGTGAAACAGCTTTCAGGGCCCAGCTTATCGACGATTTATTCAAGCTGAGCTGCATGAGCCATCGCAAGACGGTGTGTCATCTGCAGACTAACGGCTTGACGGAACGATTGAACATGACCATCGCTGACATGTTGTCGATGTATGTAGACGTCCAGCACAAGACATGGGATCTGGTCCTGCCGTACGTCACATTTGTGTAAAACACTGCCTTACAGGAAACCACACGACTCATGCCGTTCCATCTTGTCTATGGGCGGGAGGTTCAGATCATGCTACATGCTATACTGCCACACGATTACGACATTTTGCTTACAGCTGCGCAACATACTCATTACGCCAAAGAAGCTCGCCAGTTGGACCATCTGCACATCACGTATCAACAGACTGCAGATGCACGCCGCTATAATCTTCGTCATCGACCAGTCGAATACCACCCGAGAACGCAAGTGTGAGTGTGGACTCTGGTTCGCTGCCAAGGGCTGTCGGAAAAGCTGCTGAGTTGCTACTTTGGACCGTACAAAGTGTTGCGCCGTGTGAGTGATGTGAACTATGAGGTTGATCCAGATGGCACCATGTCGCTCCAATGTCGAAAGCACCACCCAGAGAATGTTCACGTTGTACGACTCAAGTCTTATTTCACGCGTTAGTGCGACTCTGCCTCGACCTTGTTACTTTGTTTTGTTTTATTTTTCTTCATTGTGCCCCTCTGCATCCGTTCGCTCTTTTTCTGACTATGTATGCCCACTTGCATGAGCAACGGGGGGATGCTTTTTTTTAAGCGGGGGAATAATACCACCAGCATGAACTGCAGCGAGCGTGAGCTAGCATTCAAAAGAGACAAACGAAGAAGTCGTTCTGGGACAGTGCGCACTCTTGCTCAGGGTATTCGGTTTTGGCACGGCCATCTTGCTAGACCTAGGCCCGTCTCTCTTCCTGCATCTTGTTTCTTGTTAGAAGACCTTCTGTCATGCGTGACAATATGCTCAGTGATTCGACCCCTGCATCAACTGTGGCAAAGTGCGCCAAATTGGATTTGCTTCGCCATCCTGATAATATCGACGAAAACTGCGCCAGAGTCTCTATCATCGGCAGTCGCACCGTCAGCATGTCAAAACATAAGCAGCTTGATTTTGGCCACCAAAGTCACAACCACGGACCAAGAATTATTCTGCCGGATAAACAGTGCTCGCACGTGCATCCAGAGTAAGCCATTATGCCATGCATGGTACCGACGCAGCTTCTGTTGTGCATGTCGGCTCGACGGCAAAAGTCACTCTCCAGAGAGGCTCGAGATGTTTAAGCCAATCGGTAGCAATGTAGTGTGGCAGCAATTCATCGGCAGGCGTCGTCTGTTCCAGAAACGCTGCTAATCCCTCATTTCAAGCGTTGCACGGCACATAATTAAAGCAGTGTTCACTATTAACTACACACATGCCACTAGAATGTCTGTCACTTCTGTTTCTGGACATCACAAAATGACATCTGGGAACGCTATCAATAGATATATGGAACAATATTGCATTTTCCCTGCTTCGTGTCTATGGAAGAGCACGTGAACGGTGGTAACGCATTGACACTTTTCCTCAAATATACCTTAGCCATTAGTCTTGGCCCAGAAGTGCTTTTTCGTAATTCCTTCCATCAGCACATCTGGGTTTGTATTCGCTCTTGCAGTGAATACCGTCTAAAAGGCACTGCCCTTTCGAGCTCGCGAGTGCTACAGTCCCAATTTGAATTTTTGCTTGCTTTTTTGAAACTGTAATGTCATTAATACAAGCATGCCTCCTGGTTGGAGCAGCTGCAATTCGGTTTTAATATGCGCAGCTGTCAGTAGTTGGCCAGTCACTGACGGCCCTGGCGTCTGAAGGCCCACTGTGAATCGGCTATGCCATGTTACTCTTCCACCCGTCGCTTTCCAGGGTCAATAGCTAACGGTTAAAAAAAATCAGAGTTTCACTTAAAGGGGGGCTCTGCAACACTTTTCGGAGTTATAATGGAATAGTTTCACTATTAGCGCATGAAGCTTCACAAATCACATGTCGCAAAATTTTTGGAATCTGTCAAGTACGAGCGGAGTTGCAGGGATTTGTCGCATGCTTCAAGTGCTTTCTGTCTCCTCTCGTACCAGTGAGCACACTGAAAGCTACGCAGGGAGGGGCTGGGTAACAAGGGGGCAAGATGTGGCCCTTCGTCCTAAAAAGACAAGGCGTGCAAACACTTTGGCACTTCGTCACAATCAAAGTCATATGTTGCTGCAATAGTCTCTTAATCCTTATATCTATTTCTTCCCAATGCAGTCTTTTGAATACTTCTTTAAGGGTGCAGTGAGAACACTGGAGAAATGGTGTCTCTCATAGAATAACAGAGAGCTGAGCTAGTTGGTAAGTATTCATTTTAAAAAGACAGGGCGTGCAAACACGGACACCAGAAAGAAGTCAGGACACCACAAACGCCAACTAAAAACTGAATAGATGCACAACGGCGGAAAAGAAAGAAGGCACGAAAACTTATCTGCACATGCCCATGCAATAGGCGAACCTATCAATCTGGCACGCATGGGGGCCTACGCGAAAAATAACTGTTAAGGCATTTGATTTCATCTTTATGCAAGTTAATCGACGGTTGGCTCACGCATGCGCTACCACTATTCTCGATATGCCATGACTCAATCATCAGACACGTTTCTCCATTCCTATGTCGGTACAAAACTGCGCATTCATCGAATTTTGGCGTGCACTTACAATCTCGACATGGTAATGATAGATTAGAAGGTGAGCCTCCTGTTAGTGATCTTTTATGTTCTAATAATCTCTGGTTAATGCAGCGGCCCGTCTGTCCTACGTACAAGCAGCCGCAGCTGAAAGGAACCTTGTACACCACACTTGTACGGCAATCAGTGAATTTGTTTGTGTTGAAACAAATATCGGTTCGCTTCTTATCTTTTACTCGCTCATTCTTCCTCTGCACAGCGGCACGTATCTTACCTAGCTTATTGGCAGCCGTGAAAACAACATTAACGCCGTATCTACTTCCTACTTTCTTTAGCCTGTGAGATACGCAATGAATGTACGGTATACCTACGACACGTTTATTCCTATCGCTTTCTGCAACCATGCTCAGACTTAACATAATGGATTTCTTTAAACGCTCAGCGACAGTGGCCACTGCGTCACGGGGATAACCTACATCTAAAAGACGCGTAAGCTGTGCGTTAAGGCTATCACTCATTTTGTGCTCACACGACGATGCGCGGGGTGATGTTATCAATTTGGACTTTATACGGAAAGTGACAGCGACATCAATAGCGACGTCAGAAACCCGTCGACAGTGTCCATGTTACTGTCATCACAATAAATTTTTAAAAATTTGAGGAGCCATTCCACACTCTGAGGTAGATGACCAACAAAGTTGTTTAGCACATGGTACAGAGGTGACATGGTGGAGGCCATTGTGGTATGTAATGACAGGTTCTTAATGGCCAGACTATTAATGTTCAATATGCAATATTAATGCAAAAGCCCTAGATGTCTCATCAAACGTGAAAATTGACCGGCGGCATCGGTGGTGTCAACACTAGCAATGTAAAAAAATCACAGCATATCCACGAAGTGAATGATGGTGAGTTGGCGAAGCTCCAGGGGATCATTTGGGTAAAACTGCTGCTTGATTAAGGTATGTTGGTTCATGATTAAGGTAGATTTAGCAGCGCGAGAAGACGAAACACTTAAATAGGAACACACACACAGCGCTGATGATTATCAGATTTCCGTCTTCCAGACAACCAAACGCATGCGCAAACGATGGTCTATAAGAATACGAGAATGCTCTTGCTTCAGCATGTGGAGGCCTCAGAAAGAGGGAAGGGAGTGTCGGAGGAGGTTGGTTTTTTGAGGCTAGCTTAGTGATGTCATGTTGTGCCCAGCAATACAGTCGACTGAGAAGAAACAATACCTGGCTTCTTTGGCCTTCGGGAATGCATTAGGGACAGTGTCACTCTTTAGCATTGAGGCACTGCTGTATGTTGCGGCATTTGTCTAGGACTTCTGCTGATAACCACATAGATGAATTTAGAGTGCTGTTTCATAAAGTACAATTTTGTTGATCTGTTATTCTGTTTATTTGCTAGTGTCGAAAATAAACAATGAAGAGGTTATTCCAGAAAACTGAACGCCCTTATTTTTGCGTTATCGAGTGAAATACAGAGTACTCCTGAGATGATTTTCTCCATGAGATTTGCAATGAATCAAAATATTTTTAGCTCTTCATAAGAGTCCCATAACAATTAGTCAAGTGCTTGAATGTAAGTGCAACTTGCTTTTCCAGTGTACTTCAAGATGTGAAATTAGCTGCTCCAGAGTGCTCCCAGATGCAAAATTACCTGCTCCAAAGATCTCCAAGATCGAAATTCTTGCTGCTCCGAAGTGCTCCAAAATGAAAATTTTGGTGCTCCAAAAATTTCTCCAAATCAGAAGTCCTCAGTAATATCACTGTATACTTCAACAAGCAATGTTAGAAAACTGCAAAACCCTTAAAAAAGTTATTGAATTGTCTTGCATGGCTCCTTAGTGAAATGCAAGAAAAGAAAGAGCTTTGGTGTTTGGCACAACTAGGTAAACATCCTTGGGCATTCCATGCATATTAAACTTGTTTATCTAAGGATACGAGGCCACCTGAAAACTGGCTGTTCAACATTACATTTAATTTGAAATAGTTAAAATGTATGTAAAATGTTCTTTCCATGGAAAGTAACCTATTTGAGTGCAAGATTTTATTTTTACCATTGTTTTTAGCTATACTAAGGCTCAGAGACTCCAACCTACTCGACTCGGATCACTTGTCGCTTCTGTGTGATAACATACTGGGCAACGCTGCATCCCTTTGTTGAGCTGCCGTACACTGCTGCATTGAAGGCTTTGTGCCAATGACTGCAGATTATCCATATATAACTGAAGGTGTTATTTATCTTCATCGCAACCTGAAATAGGTTAAAAGCAGCAGAAACCTGCAAAGGAGATAACCTCGCTGAAAGTTGAGCCCGGCTTACTAAACCCCTGAAGTTTAAGAAAATACCTAGATCACTTGCTTCGAGGAATTTTGAAAATTAATGCTGTCAGATGTTGCTGGTACTTGAACAACTCGTTTAATGTACTGAAGGTGATATTGTTTGAAGTCTGTGTAATCACTTATGCAATGGAAATAGGCAAAAAGTGTAATCCTTACTTCCATTCAATGTTCAAGGTTTGCTGACCGTATCTCTGCTCGTGGCAATTCTCTTTTGACCCTGTCCGCCAATCTCACGATAGAGTTGTTCGTTCCTTAGTACTAAGCCCCTCAGCTGATATGCTTAACTCCTTTTTGTGGTAGCATGCCAAACCGTTGACACGTCCTAACTACCCTTTTCCAACTTTATTCGAAAACCCGCTGGCACACAACAGATGTTTAGTTCTTAAGTGGTTGCCCGAATATTGTTAACAACGTTGAAAGGACGGCCGTAAAGGTACGGGTGAAACTTCTTCAGTGCCCAAATTATCGCCAAGCACTCCTTCTTTGTCACGGAGTAATTTAATTCTGGCTTTTTCAGAGCACGACTTGCGATGTAATCACCTTGTGGGTCTTTCCGCTGTGCCAAAACTGCACCGAGGCCGACGTCACTTGCGTCGGTGTGAATTTTGGTGGGAGCAGTTGTGTTGCAGGGGCAAAGGGTAAGTGGTGAGCTCAACACGCGGTGCAGCTGGTGAAATGTGTCATCACATTCAGGTGACCACGCAGGTATACCTTTGCTGGTGGTAAGAAGAGTTGCAAAAGGTGCGATGATGGACGCGAAGCTATGCACGAAGCGATGAAAATAGGAACCTTAGTGTCGAAGCTTGGGTGTGTTGGTGAAACATTGGAGGGAACACAGCACAAAAGAAGACGGGTACAAGGAAGGCGAATGAGGTTGTAAGTCAGCGCTGTGTGTGCGTCACCTTCCTTGTACCCGTCTTCTTTTGCTCTGTGCTCCCATCGAAAATAGGAGCACAGGCCGATAAAACTTCTGAGGGCTTTGACGGATGTGGGCTTTGGGAAGTTGGTGACAGCTCGAAGCTTATCTGGATCCGGAAGAATGCCGTCTTTTAAGATGACATGTCTCAAGGTGATTAGTTTCCGCGCAGCAGTCGGCACTTCTTGATGTTGAGTTGTAGACCCGCAGAAGTGAGGCATGTGAGAATGTCGTGCAGCCGAGCACGGTGTGTCTGGAAATCTGTTGAAAATACTGTTGCGAATATATTTATAACTTATTTACAGTGTAGGATGGTCCAGCAGTCAAGATGGCGGTTGTTACTTCCAGCACACCGACACGTCGTCTGCCTCTTCTTCGCACACCTCACCATAGTCATAGCTGCAACCCCGCTACATCGACCTCCGGAGGCGAAAGCGCCGACTCGGCGCCTGTTAGCAGGTGGTGGGCGAAAGGTACGGCTTCAGGCGAGCGACGTGGACGACGTTTGAAGACGTAGAGGGCGCCGTAGGGTCCAGAGGGGCGATGTCATAGGTAACCTCAGTCACCTGGCGTAGCACACGGTAGGGGCCGGAGTATTTGGGCAGAAGTTTTTCGGCCAGGCCAACATGCCGAGACGGAGACCACAGGAGAACGAGGTCACCCGGATTGAAGCGAACGTTCCGGTGGCAACTGTCGTATCTATGTTTCTGGCTGAGTTGAGAGTCCGAAAGGCGTCGATGGGCGATCTGACGGGCCTTTTCGGCTGTGCTGATAGCGTGGCGAGCATATTCGGTGGAGATGTGGTCAGGGATGGGTACGAGCGTGTCGAACGGCAAGGTCGGTTCTCTTCCATACAAAAGGTAAAAGGGAGAATATCCAGCAGTGTCGTGGCGCGAGCTGTTGTAAGCGAAAGTGACAAAGGGTAGAGCAATGTCCCAGTCGCGATGATCAGTCGAGACATACATGGCGAGCATGTCAGTGATCGTGCGATTCAAACGTTCTGTGAGTCCGTTCGTTTGGGGATGATAGGCCGTTGTAAGCTTGTGCTTGGTTGCACAAGAGCGAAGTAGGTCCTCGATTACCTTGGATAAAAAGTAGCGGCCTCGGTCTGTGATGAGTTGACGAGGAGCGCCGTGATGTAAGATGACGTCTTGTATCAAAAAGTCGGCGACGTCTGTAGCGCAGCTGCTCGGGAGAGGTCTCGTAATGGCAAAACGGGTAGAATAATCCGTAGCGACGGCGACCCATCTGTTACCGTTGTGAGAAAGTGGGAAAGGTCCCAGAAGGTCGAGGCCAACACGAAAAAAAGGCTCAGCAGGTATGTCTGTGGGTTGAAGGAGCCCGGCGGGGTGTACAGCTGGCCTTTTCCGGCGTTGGCACGACTCGCAAGAAGCGACATATCGATGTACGGAACGGTAGAGGCCGGGCCAGAAAAAGCGTCGGCAGACACGGTCGTACGTTCTGGCAACACCAAGGTGGCCGGCCGTCGGTACATCATGTAGTTGCTGAAGTATGGTCGAGCGGAGATGAGTGGGTACTACAACTAGTAGTTCCTGTCCCACTGGGCGCATGTTCCGGCGGTATAAGATACCGTCTATGATGACGAACATGCGAAGCGAACTGTCCGTCGAGTCAGTATTCAGGCGGGTGATTAGATCTCGTAGGGACGCGTCACGCTGTTGCTCGTCACCGATGTTGCCGAAAGCAGAGAGAGAGGAGATACAGATGGACGTGTCATCCGTTACGTGGTCTGGATCGTCAACGGGGTACCGAGAAAGGCAGTCGGCGTCTTGATGTAGACGGCCGGACTTGTAGACCACAGTGTACGTGAATTCCTGGAGGCGCAGAGCCCAACGAGCTAGGCGCCCTGTTGGATCTTTGAGTGCTGAAAGCCAGCATAGAGCGTGGTGGTCTGTGGTAACGGTGAAAGGTCGACCATATAAATAGGGGCGGAATTTACCAACTGCCCATACAAGCGCCAGGCACTCGCGCTCAGTAATAGAGTAATTGCGTTCGGCAGGGGAGAGGAGCCGGCTGGCATACGCAAGAACTCTATCATGACCGGATTGACGCTGGGCTAACACAGCGCCAATGCCGTAACCACTAGCGTCTGTGCGGACCTCGGTTTGAGCAGACGGGTCGAAGTGGGCGAGGATCGGCGGTGTGGTGAGCAGCGTAATGAGGCGGGAAAAGGCAATGGCTTGGTCATCATCATCATCATCATCATCAGCCTGTCTACGCCCACTGCAGGGCAAAGGCCTCTCCCATGTTCCGCCAATCCACCCGGTCCTGTGCTTTCTGTTGCCACGTTATACCTGCAAACTTCTTAATCTCATCTACCCACCTAATTTTCTGTCTTCCCCTCACGCGTTTGCCCTCTCTTGGAATCCAGTCAGTTACCCTTAATGACCACCGGTTATCCTGCCGACGTGCTACGTGGCCGGCCCATATCCATTTCTTCCTCTTAATTTCAACTATGATATCCTTAACCCCCGTTTGTTCCCTGACCCACTCTGCTCTCTTCCTGTCTCAGGTCAGGACCCCACCAAAATGGCACATCTTTCTTGAGAAGATCAGTGAGGGGGCGGGCAATATCTGCGAAGTTTCTGACGAATCGTCGGAAATATGAGCATAGGCCCACAAAACTTCGAACGTCTTTGGCACAAGTTGGTACGGGAAAATCGAGGACAGCGCGAACTTTGTCGGGATCGGGTCGGATGCCAGATGAGTCAACGAGATGCCCGAGAATAGCAACTTGGCGATGGCCAAAGTGGCATTTCGATGAATTAAGTTGTAGCCCAGCCGCACGAAACACTGAAAGAATGGACGAAAGTCGGTCGAGGTGAGACTCAAAGGAGGGGGCAAATACAATGACGTCGTCCAGGTAACACAGGCAGATAGACCATTTAAAGCTGCGCAAAAGCGTGTCCATCATCCGCTCGAACGTGGCCGGCGCATTGCACAAGCCGAACGGCATGACTCTGAATTGGTAGAGACCGTCAGGCGTTACAAAGGCAGTCTTCTCACGGTCGAGGTCGTCTACGGCGATTTGCCAGTAACCAGAGCGTAGGTCTATCGAAGAAAAATAGGTAGCACCATGAAGGCAGTGCAAGGCGTCATCGATACGAGGAAGCGGGTAGACATCCTTTTTGGTGATCTTGTTTAAATGCCGATAATCCACGCAGAAACGCCAGGTGTTGTCTTTCTTTTTAACTAAGACTACAGGGGAAGCCCACAGACTCGAAGAAGGCTCAATAATGCCTTTTGTGAGCATCTTGTCGACCTCCTGTTGAATAACTTGGCGCTCTGATGGTGAAACTCGGTAAGGACGCCTGTGAATTGGAGCTGCATCACCGGTATCTATGCGGTGCTTGACTTGCGAGGTTTGGCCTAAGGGCCTACCGTCGAAGTCAAATATGTCAGAGTAGATCATAAGGAGATCAGTGAGGTCTTTAACTTGAGAGGGCAAAAGTTCTGAGGCAATCATCTTGGTGATGTTGTTGTGCAGTGTAGAAGAGGTGACTGCGTCGACTCTATGCGGGTTCGGAGAGACGACAACGGGCAGTTCAGGTGACACCGATGAGATCTGGCACTCGTGCGGCGGTGACAGAGTAGCAAGAGCAATTCCTTGTGGTAGGACTTGAGGGCTGAATCCGAAGTTCAGAAGAGGAAGGCACGTCTTGTTCGCTGTAACAGTTACAACTGTGTACGGAGAGGAGACACTGCGGGCCAGTAGAACACTGGGAGAAGGAGAAACCACGTAATCACCATCCGGTACATTGGGATAGGATTCAACAGCGACGCAAGTTAGGGCTTGTGGTGGCAGACGAATAGCCTCGGCACACAAAAGTTTGGTCTGAACCACCTCCGACACGTCGGCGGACGCAGGCAAGTCAAGTTGTACAACACCGGCCGAGCAGTCAATGACAGCAGAGTGGTCAGACAAGAAATCGAGTCCGAGGATGACATCATGTGGACAATGAGCGAGAACATGAAACAGAACGGACGTCTGGCGGTCGGAGAACCTCACACGTGCCGTGCACATTCCGAGTACAGCCGGAGTTCCTCCACTAGCGACACGTACAAATAGGGACTCGGGCGGCGTAAGGACCTTATTTAATCGTGCACGGAGATCAGAGCTCATAATAGAAATATGTGCGCCGGTATCAATGAGGGCAGTAACAGGCAGGCCATCCACTTCCACAGCAAGCAGGTTCTGGTCCGTAGTGAGGGTCAGCAGAGGGTTTTCAGGTCGGGGGTCGAATGCAGTGTCACCTCCGGGAGCTGCATTGCTCAGTTTTCCGAGTATGGGTGTCCAGTAGGGCGGGGCGACGAATGGCGACGGGGCTGAGGTGACCGGGAGCGACGATCGCTTGGGGACAGCGAACGGCTGGAGCGTCGGACCGATGTCGCAGGAGCCTCAGCGTATGGTCCACCGTCACGAGCGGGAAACTGCAGGGGCCGGTGGTTGTCGTCACGTCGATAGCCAGAAAACGAGCGAGATGGAAAGGTGCGAGAACGACAGTAGCAAGAAATATGTCCTACACCGTGGCAACGAAAGCAGATCGGCTTGTCGTCCTGCGTTCTCCACTGGGCGGGGTCACGATAGCGGCGAAACATTTCCTGTGCACGAGGAGGCATTATGGAACTGACACGAGGTTCCGTCAACGAACACACCGGCTGCAGTCCGACATTTGCAAGCTCTTCCCTCACAACCTGCTGGATCAACGAGATCGTTGGTCGAGGATCATCAGATGGCCGCGTCAGGAAAGATGGTGGCGACGCCGCCTCGATTTCTCGGCGCACGATGCGAACTACGCTCTCGTTGGTAGGCGGTTGACCGCATGGCGGCTGAAGGTCCTCGCAAGATGATGTAACGGCCGTGTTCGGAAGTCGCACGAAATGCTGGGCAATGCGGCGACTCTTCAGTTCTTCGAACCGGCGGCACTCTTTGATGATGTCGTCCACGGTGGAGCAGTCTTTAGACACTAGTAAATTGAAAGCATCATCCGCAATTCCCTTGAGCAAGTGGCTTACTTTGTCACCCTCTGACATGTTGGTGTCGACACGTCGGCAAAGGGCCAGGACGTCAAGGATGTAGGAGACATACGATTCGGTCGAAGATTGTGCCCGACAGGAGAGTTCTTTAGAAGCGGCCCGCTGGCGTCCGACGGCTCTACCAAATAGGTCACGAAGCTTCTGTTTACAGGCATCCCAACTGGTTATGTCAGCTTCATGAGCCTGAAACCACGTACCTGCTGTTCCGCAGAGATAGAAGTCAACGTTGGCAAGCATCATTGTAGGGTCCCACAGGTAGACCGCTGCAAACCGCTCATACTTCGCAATCCAGTCATCGACGTCAACGTGGTCGGTGCCGCAGAAGTTACCGGGATCGCGGGGTTGAGTCAATACGACCGGCTGTACCGGAGGCGCGGTCGAAGCGGCAGCAGCAGAGTTGCTTTCTGTTGACATATTGCGGCTGTCCAGGATACGTCCGCTGCGGAGTTCCGTCTTGCGTAGTACCCAGCACCACCACCAAAATGTTGCGAATATATTTATAACTTATTTACAGTGTAGGATGGTCCAGCAGTCAAGATGGCGGTTGTTACTTCCAGCACACCGACACGTCGTCTGCCTCTTCTTCGCACACCTCACCATAGTCATAGCTGCAACCCCGCTACAATACGATTATGTCATCCAGGTAATACAAGCAGGTTTTCCACTTGTGGCCTCGAAGGATGGTATCAGTCATGCGCTCAAATGTTGCAGGCGCATTGCAGAGCCCAAATAGCATGACGTTGAACTCGTATATGCCATCGGGCATTACAAAGGCTGTTTTGGGGCGATCACACTCAGCCATTGGTACCTGCCAATATCCAGAATGCAGATCCAGAGGTAAACTCAAAACAAGTGCAAGGAACTCATTTGCTTGTTTGCGAGAAGCAGTGCCACAGTGGCTGCCGCCTAGTTTTAAGCTGTAAAATGGAAGAAAAGTGGAAATTGCATTTTTATTGGGTACAGTGCATAATAAACAGATAAGCACTACTCACCAAACACAAAGATAAACGGTCCATTTTGGCTTTCCGATGGCTTACCATATCCTGCGGCTACACGCCTTTTTTCGAACATTGTCTCGTGAGCTTCTGGTATGACATGACAGGGCTGATGGATTTCCGGCACTCCCAGTGCGCTCAGTTTCGGTTTCACCTCGATCGGAGTTTTCAATTTTAGTGATTATTATTTCAGATTACGTGCATTTTTTGCAATTTTTAAAAAATGGGCATGCCATAAACTGCCACATCCTACAAATCTTCCATATAAACAACGGCCCTAAAGTTAATCATTAAAAAGCAAATTAACAAGTTTTTGTTAATTATTCATTTGAACGTAACTGTAGGTTGAAGGGGTCCGCTCTATGTACGGCTGGTGCAGAAGCCTAGCTCCGGTTCCAGCCGCACACAGTCGTACCGTGCACGTGTCAATGTCCCCTTCCCTTAGCGCGAGTCATCGCAGCTACGACGGGTTCAGGCAAATAAGGCAACAGGCTAGAACAACAAACAACACTTTATCGCTGCACTAGCAATAACGCGTAAATGTCGCGTCCACTCTAGTAGAAAACAAAGGGTAACGCTTACTCCTTCGGTCGATGGTCGGCTCGTGGGTCCTGGGGGTGATGTGCTGCGTGGGTCCTCCCCACAGGTCAGCGGAGCAAGAGAGCTCGTCTCCCTGCCCGGTTGGCTGTTTCATTCACCTCCCGTCTCCCTGCCCACCGCGAAGGTTGTTTCCCTTGCAGGGAGCGAGTACCCTTTCCCACGAGCAGGGAAGCAAGGATTGGTGCACGGTGCGGCGGGAAAGAAGGGGTTGCCAGGAAAGGGGCAATGGTGCTCGCTCTCCAAGTGGCCTCTTGGTTCTCGCCGTCAGTCCGCGATCGTGTCAGAGTTAATGAAACAAAATGGGCGCGCGTGCTATCCCACAAGGTGCGGCATAGTTCTTCCGCCTCGGCGTAGAGTTTGTTTATGTAGACGACAGGGGCCTGACTGTCATAGTACTTTTACAAAAAATCTGTATTGTGTAAAAAAAACACCCTCTGTGTGAGTGAGTGAGTGAGTGAGTGTGTGTGTGTGTGTGTGTGTGTGTGTGTGTGTGTGTGTGTGTGTGTGTGTGTGTGTGTGTGTGTGTGTGTGTTATTTTATAAGGAACTTGCACCTTCCAGAGGATGTACAAGGTTTCTCTTTGTTGACTCTTGTCGGTGATTATTTCTTACTGATGTTGTGGTCATCATATGGCTGCTTTGTGCTGGCTGATTAGTGTATTGTATACCATAAAAATGGTAATGGTTTACACGCTCTTAAATGTTAGTGGTCCTTTATAAAAAATGTACAATTTTGCACAATCACATGTGCATTTTACAGTCATGTAATGTTTGTAGCTCATTTGATACCTGAGTTTCCACCATCGCAGCCACCAATTCTCCTAGGTGACCTCCATCCTACCTGAAGCCAGTGAAATGGAATGTGAGAAACGAGAATTACAGATTTCTGGTGAAATAAAATACACAAGAAGGTTGTATGTTTCAGTGAAGTAGCATTTATTTTATGATGGTTGATAATGACATTTTAAAAGTTGGGATTTTGAGGTGGTTTACATGGGGGGGGGGGGGGGGGGCGCTGCCAATACTGTGCATGTCGCTGCATGTTGGCTTTCACTGCTACACGAGAACTGCTACCAGTTTCTGTTTACAGCTTTGCTGTAAAGCATCAGCATCATTTATGTGCAATTCTTAAGTAGCTTATGACACATCACTTCTAGATTCCTTTTAACTTGGATATGACGCATTCCTGAATAAAAAAATGTGCGATTGGTGTGTACACATTGTTTAAAGCGGCCCTGCAACATTTTTTTGACTGCTTTATGTAACACTGGAGGGTGCATAGTATTGAATACGGTAATGAATGCAAAAACGATTTAAAAGTTGCTGCACAGAAACTGAAGTTGCTAATACTCAAAGTTGAAAACACGACCCTCTCACATTTCACTCTGCCAGTAACGTTACTGGTCACTTCCAATCGCTTCATGCCTCTTATAGATGTCAGACTCTGCCCAGGCGGCGCTGCGAAAAACACCGCCACCAGCGCCCTCATCGCAACCCTGGTGCTAACTGGGTAGTACACAGAGAGCCATCCGCAAGCGAATGTGCATAGGCCACGTTGTAACCCCCTCTTTCGTTGGTGTTGAGGCGCGGTTTCCTGAAAATCAAGGACCTGGAAAACTTCTTCCGCCAATCCACACTTCAGAAACAAAGGAGGCTGATCAAAGCAAACTGCGAGTACAATGCAAAACAAGTTTTAGTTATTCCGGCGCACTACAACTCGCAAGTACAAATGAGCATCACACGACATCAAGTTTGAGGCAAGCCCTCCGACATCTGTTCTCTAGCACCTAAATGCGTTAAAATCGGGTATATTCGTAATGCCACAGCGATAAAGTACATACACAATCAATTTACTTAGCTATGCATTTTACGATCAGTGGTACAAAACTCGCTTTATCAGGGACGAATGACCCCTGCGATTTTCGCCTTTTCAGTTGCATTCTCCCTTAATTCATCTCTCGTTTTCTGTGCATTGGACTGTTTTATTACGCATCCTCAAATGGTCTCTTGATGGTCGTCTTCCGTTTGTATATACTGCAAATGGGGATATGTGCATGTCCACTTTCGCAGGGTGCAACCAAAGGCACCGTGGCCTCCGAAATAGCTACTTCAACTGCAGAGGCTACGGGCGAAACAAACCTGAAGGTGGTCACAACCAACATTTTGCGATTTACTTGTATGACGCACGTGTTAGCTAGTTAGAACCATAACTTTGAGCCTTCAAAACGTACGTCCGCGATGCTGTGTGGCGACGACCAACTTTGATTATAAGTTGTCATGGTGTGCGTATCATGTCTTCAGTCTGCCTCTAGCTGGTCACTTCGTGTTACACGGCACGCACCGCGGTCAGAGCCTCTGCTGAGCTTCATAGTCAAGGTTACCACGGTTCTCCATCAGGGCTATGCAAAACAACAGTAGAGCCACATTATCACACTTTCTCATGCGACCGGCTGTGGAGAATGCGGGTACTTTGCTTGCCCAACACGCTCGCAACGGCCCGTATCAAGCACTCTCGCCTTTCTTCTTCGTACGACAACTATGGAAATCGGTAAAACTGTACAATATAATTCAGTCTTTTAAGTCCGTGGCAATTCACAACGCAACAGTAGCGTCGATTGCAGCGTTTCTTCGTAGCATGCGGAGCAGTCTCGTCTGCTGTTGTTTTCACCGTCATTCTGGTGAGTGATCAGCAAGCACTTCTTTGGTGGTGCGTCCCACTAGCGAAGATAAATTCACAGCTCTCGTTCTGAGTGTTAAATGCACAAACACATGCGATATTAAGCTCAATCGTTGTTTCGCACTCGCTAGTTGCACCTGGTCCCACAGCAAATTGTGCGAGGGAGTTGGTCTGTGTACTACCGACTACTTCTCCTACAGGTGGCACATGCGTCTTGGGAACTCCAGTGTCTGACGTCTATAGAGACATACCTCAAGTCTTGCCTAGTGGTGGCCTTTGCAAGTCATTGTATAGTACACCCAGTAGTGTGTTGTCATTGTTTTCAAAGTACAATATTTAAAAACACACACCCTTTTGTGTTGATAAAGTACAAAGGATGTTCTTATCATTTCTAGCTCACGATAGCATGGCCTAGCTAGGACCATACAAATGTTAGGTGCGCACAGCCACTGGCATCACTGAGCCTCTTCGATTTTCCCTGTTCGGGCAGCCGGACTGCAGCCCAAGGACTCCTTTCTGACAAGAAATGACCTCATTATGCGTCACTGTCCCGAGGGGCAAAATTTTCGGGCAAGCGTCGGGCAGCCCGAGGCTGCCACCACAGCATCATCGTCATTGTCACGCTAGTGCAGCCGCGTTCACTCTGTGTTGTCTGCTACATCTTCGGCCTGTAGACGGTGGCTTCGGCAGACGAGTTCATTGTGCTGCTACAAGCAATCGCAGAACTGCTACACGCTTACAATGCGATTGAAGAGAAAAGTGGTGATGTGGAGCATCACACCATTAGCCTGTTGTTGGCCCAGCTAATGAGGTAGGATCGGCACCGTGTTCCATTATACATCGAGCGGGCTGTGCCAGCGTATGTGGACCTGGAATTCAGAAAAATGTTTCGAATGTCCAGAAGCACAGCTGCTGCTCTTGTGAAATAACTTGAGAGGTCTGCATTTCATCCGCAGGGCTAGAGTCAGAAGAACGAAGCTGTCAGCCGAGAAGACCATGCTGATCGGACTAAGCTATCTCGGCCCGCAAACTACAATGTTTGTAATTGTGGACAAATCCGACGTGAGTGGGTCGAGTGTGCATGGCAAAATTCGGCGTGTTCTTGACTTCCTAATTGCTATCAGTGCGAGAGAAGTCAAGTGGCCGGACAGCAATGACATCACATGAAGGAAGCATTTCGTGCGCTGTATCAACGCCAAAGGGTGGAAGCCGGCCTTCCAGACGTCATCAGGGCCCTTGAAGGCTGTCACATTCGCATATCGCGACCATCAGAATCAGAGGAGAGCTACTAAAACTGAAAGAAGCTTCGGCGCTGTGCGAGGACACGAATTAAACGTAAACAGGAAAATTACTCGCACGACACTGAAATGTCTTACCTTCGATCACATACATGGGATTACCATCGTGCAGCACAACGCATCCGTCCTTCTAGAGAGGGCGCACTTCTGTCTGCACCTTGTTTAAAATAATATTTCGTGGCCTTAGGACAGACGCCATGCTAAGCATGGTAAGGCTACAAGTGAAGTGTACGTTCAACCACCGTGAAAGCAGCGAACCGAAAAAGACTCGTCAAACCGAGCGGTGAACTTCTGCTCCGAGAATTCGCGAGCAGACGACGCGACGAAAAAGAAAAAAACATGCAAAAGAGCGCGTCGTCTGCTCGCCGCCTGCGCAAAATCGTTCCGGCAGGAGAGCAAGTCCGTGGGTAGCCGGAGAGGGAAAAATGACTGACTGCCAGAGAGGGAAAAACGAACGCGTTTACAGCAGCGTTTGGGCAGGTGGGCGGAGCTTCGGTGCTGCCCGAGAGCTGCTCGAGAAAAATGAACGTCTGGCTCTGGCAGCCACTCGGGCAGCCCGCTGGCTGCCATCTGGCAGCCCGAGCGAATAATCGAAGAGGCTCACTGTCACATCACCAGACATCACTTTCAATACAGAAAATCACGGTTGTGTGTTCGTTTGGTGGAAGCAGAAGGTTGTTTGTCCATGCAAATAAAATTACAACTGCTTTGTTTTTTGGCGTTCCTACTTGCATTGCGGTATTGTCACATTGAACAGTACCAGAAGAAGCGCTGAAAACAACCGCCTGACTGAATATTGGTATGCTCCCCCTACTTCCACCTGCCGCTGAGTGACACATGCTTGGTGTTACACCGCTCATCTGTCAAATGTGCAGAATATACAGCATGGCACATTAAGTATGCAAGTCCATTCACAGCTCTCTCTGCATGGTAATTGACTGAACTCGCCTCGAATACAAAGAGTTTCACTCGAACAGCTTCTTTCATCTACTGGCAGAGCTAGATTCCCTGTTACTCCAGTGAGACTCTTTTCTCCATAGCAATTACGTGACCTGGCTACGCCTTTCCAGAAGCTAGCTTTCGGGTTCAAAACATGGCAAAGTACGGTTCGAATGTGAGAGGCATGATGACATGAGCAAACGCCTCTTGCTTCCCGTAACCATTCGATTACTTTAACAACTGGCATGGCGGCATCCAGCTCATAGGGTGTAGGAAAGCGGTGTGAAGGCGCCCGTGGCTGAAGCACCTATAGATCTGTGACGAAGCGCGCAAACTTGCTGTCACGCAACATTGCCAGTATAGCGATAGAATGGGATTCGACAAAAACACACCTGTGCTTGTAGATTTCCAATGTGCATGTCACTTCTGGTGTTCTGTGAGAGTGGGTCTGCAGACAAACTTTGCAGAGAAGTGATAATAGAATTGAGAGGCACCTGCATGTCAAGGACTTACTAAGAGCGTGGGAATAGGAGAGAGCCACAACGAAAAAGAGGCGTGCCCAAAGTCTAACAACTCTGCTAACAAGATGAGGTACAAAGCATTTGTAACCAGATTGGCTAGGGGAACGACGAGGCAGACCTACAGTGGCTACGCCCTTTTTTACAGCAAAGCTGTATATAACAAGGCCAGTCGTAACTCATGAACAGCAACTGTGAGAACCCTTGGCGTAGGTATGGGCCACACATATTGGGTGAACCCCACTGCTCACCACTGGTCCATTAAAATGTCACGAAATGAAGAATGCGGCAGAAAGACGCTTGCTACTGAAACAGCTCCTCAAGACTGTGCACAAAGCACCAAACGTGTGCGGCAAGCCAGTCAAAATGGTGCATGTTACAGCAAAAAGATGCATGCTGTTGAAATGTAAAGCTTTAAGGGATCATATGCAAAATTCATAAGGGACTTTCTGTGCCTTTCATCAAAATTCGGTGTCACCTCTGAACTCGTCAAAGTAGAATGGCTCATGAATTGTTTATTTGTTTACTGAGGTGTATTAACGCTGTGTGGAACCCATTCCCCTCAGCCTAGTTTGTAATCGTTTGACAATGAATCAGTAGGACTCTATACGATAAAATGCTAGTCTGGGTCATAACCACTCGATCGAACAGTGAGACTCGATTGGTCATATGTAGGGGCAGTGTTCTGGGCTCTAACTTGAGAAACAAGCAAGGCATTGTTTTATCTCTATGTTTATCACTACACCAGTGTTCTTTGGCAAGCTGTGCATTTGACTGTGTGAATATTTCCCTGCAATATGTGTTCAGGTTTGTTGCCTCAAACTGCCTCCTGTTTCATCAACGTCGATTGCCACCTTGAAGAGAAATGGTTAACTTCGAGGGCACCAAATTTAACCCTGTTGGTTGCGACACCACAGCCACAATCCACCATGGCCCTGCTTTTTGTTTGTTTCTCCTCGCTTTTGAGGACTTTCTTTTGCCCAATGCTCAAGTGCCTCTTTCCCCCTGCACTCAATTGGCCTTATTTTTTACTTGTCAAAATAAGCTTGCACCTTGCGTTTGTGCTGCAAAGACGTCTATATTTTTCCTCTGGCAGAGGATCAATAAGCCCATCGTGTTCACGTGACTAGAAAAAATGTTGGTGCCATGAACAATGAAAGAAATATGCCTCTAGTGCACATGCCTTGCTTTATATTGCTGTGTATATCGGTGCTGTTGGAATGATAATAGAGATAGTCGACATGGTTTTTTCATGGTACTCAGTGCTGTTCTTTGCAAAATTGCGTATGTATTCTGCTGTCGAACCTGTATCTTGCGAGGACTGAGACCTATGTCAGACTAAACCTTTACTGTCAGCCTGCATTTGTTTGCTTGGGTGAAAATAAAGTTGATTCAATACACAAAAACAGACAGTCAGTGTTCATTTAGCGTTAAGGGCAAGACAAATGCATTAACGTTACATTGAGGGATGGGGCACTGGTGGCACTGAGCAGCTCTAGACGATCAGGATAATTTATAACACCGACAGTTGAGGTGCAGTTTGACAAGCCAATGGTTTTTGCATAATATGCGACTCGTCTCATGCAAACCCTCAGCACTGTGAAAATGCAGCACATGTGCAGTAAGCCTGCTGAAATTAAGTAGTCAGATCATCAAATGCATGCCAAGAAGGCCCCATGACATTTTCTGGACTTGATCCTCACATGCAAGCCAGACCACGTTTGCTGGTCATATGCTCCTCGGTCTAAGATGGGTTTTCTTCCCTTCAACTCTGCACACAGAAAGCTCATCAAGCAAGGCATTACTATGGCCGTGCTTGGAAATGCTCTCCAGAGCTTCTGCCACCACCAGGTGCACGCCACTTTTTGTTCCCATGTCGAGCGGTTGCTCAGTGCAGGTTACTCACGGTCGCTCCTCGGTGGCAGCTCCAAAAAACTTCTCGTAACGGGTGACAAAATGCGTCTGGAGAAGCAGAAGTAGGTACGTTGTCATGCCCCACATTCACGGCTTCTCTCTCATAAAAAGTCTTATCGGCGTGTAGGCGTCTGTGTGGTCCTGTCGGTGCCTAATAATCTAAGTTCACTTTGCCGACAGGCCACTTGTGAAATACCTCGACTACCCGCCTGTGCAAAGAAATATTTGACTTGGTTTTGTAAAGCCTGCATGGTGTATGAGCTGTGTCTACCCTGTGGGCGCTCCTACATTGGCCAGGCTGGGTGAAGCCTAAATGACCGTTTGAGAGAGCATGCCTTGCAGCTTTTGCTCCAGAACTGGTGGCATCTTGGCCTTACATTGTATGGACTGTTACATGTGCCATGCCCGTAGGCCCTACCTCTATGTGGTACATGCTCCGTGCATGCTACAGTAACGCTTTAAAGCTGCTGCAGTGCCAAAGAACAGTGCGCCATGCATCAGCTCTTCGTTGGTAGCAATGTTTTTGGCGACACGTAATCTCAACTATCTAATAATCTTCACATGCTTCCCTGCTCGTGTGAGGTGTTGTACGGTTGTTCTCTAGGTTAATATACCTGTTCCTCTCTTAATAAACAATTCAGTTGTTTATCCCTCTTCTTCGTCCATGTCCTTGCGTGCTGTTCCCGATACAAGTTATTAAAAATTTCAACGACATGGTGAGCTTCTGCTCTGAACTATGTTCATGGATAAGTCATCCATCCTCGTGTGAAGTCAAATCCAAAGAAGACGCTGAAGTTCCATGTGTAACTACCAGCGATGTTGGAAAGGCCATATGAGATAAGCCCCATGAAAAAGCAACCAGAGAAGACAGCATAACAGTCAAGTGGATCAAAGATGGTGGTGATCTTATATTTAAGTGAGTTGCTACACTGTACATTCAATGTTTCAAAACCAGGGTGTTGGAACGGAACGAAAATGAAATACGAAAAAAACGATATTTTGGACCAGAACGAAAACGTAACCGAAACTTTATCTATTATTTTGTTCCGGAGTGAAACCGAAATTTTTTCAATCGTTTTTTGGTTCATGAGAAAACTTAGCAATCTGGAACAACTGAGGTCATGCAACGTGAGCAATTATGCATATCTCAGGATACAGTATTAGCGCGTACCTCAAGCAGGAATTCCAAAGCAAAAATATGTTGAAATTCTACGAAAAACGAAAACAGGTGCCACCAGAGATGTTTATATTAACGCTAGTGGACTTTTGCGCGCCTGTCATGAAGGCCAGCATGGGGAGGGCATTGTCGGCGCTGAAGTTTGTTGCAGCGAAAGCTGGTATGAGATCACACCATCCGATTTTGGCGCCATAGTTGGCCGCCGCCAGTGTCCGTAAGCGCTATCTTGTGAAATAAGAAAAAATGAAATGAGAAATTCTATGAAATTTCTATGAGAATTCTATAAATTCTATGAAATGAAATTTCTAGGATTGAATGGGATTTCAACCCCCGCCCTCTGCATGGCAGTCGAGTATTCCACCACAGGGCCACTCTGGTGCTTGTAACTCCATCGCAAAAATGCAGGCGTCATGTCTATAACTCTATGCAGGTCATGTCTATATCTCTATACAGGCGTCATGTCGGGCAAGGAATCGTGTTAACATATGTAATATAGCGTGGCAGAAGAGTAAATTAACAACCTGGCGTCACACAATGCGAATTGCGCAACGAGTCGGTCGTTGAATGCTTCCAACCCGTTAGAAAGGGCTCAGCCATAATTATTCATCGTCATCAGCCACAGCACAAAGTGCACATAATGGCTTACAGATGTGTCGCGGGTACCACGATTCTCCAAAGAATGACGAAAAATGGCATAGTGGATGCTTCGCAACTTCAGAAAAATTACGACGATTTATGGCATAGTGGGTACCTTGCATGTGTACTTGTATTAGTTGCCCCAAGAGAGTCGTTACAACGGGCTCTGGAAAGGCCGCTCTTCCAGCTTTCGCTGTGAGTGTGCGGCGTGTTCCACGCAGGCCGGGCGATTTTTTTATCAGGACAGTGGTCTCGCACATCAGGGAGTACACTCAACGACGTGCTGCATCTGATATCGTGCTCGCTCCCTTGACACAAAGCATTGAGCCGGCTAAAAAAAATCGTAATTGACTTTTGAGAAAAGAAATACTATGACTTTGAAGGGTATACTGGCTTGTGCTAGTTGGTAGGAATTTGTGCTACAGGAATTCCACTCAGAAGAACGTGTTTTGCCCCTGTCCCACTTTTTTAAGAGGAGGGCAAGTAACCTTATCACAAATCCAATGTTTTTTTTTTATGATTACCTTCAAATTTTTGCATTAAAAAAACTGTTACGAACCGTTACGGAACATTTTTTTTTTTCGCTCCGGAACAGAAACGGAACGGAACTTTTTGCGGTGAAACGAAACTAAAACCGAAACAAAAAACCTTTCGTTCTGACACCCTGTTCAAAACATCAAAATTATCAGTGAGCTAGAAAAATTTCAACACCATATTAATACACAAGAAGAAAGAAAGACTTGAAGAATTGTTAACCCATTGAATTATCTTCAGCGTTATACGAAATATTTATCAAGGTAATTTCAAACAAGATAAGAGAAACGCTAGACTTCGACCTGTGTAGAAAGCAAGTTGGTTTCAGCGAGGAGTGCTCTAGAATTGAGAAATCTGCGCAGTTCAAAACACCTCTTCATAGGCTTTCATAGACTATGAAAGGCTTTCTGCTCTATGGAGATATTGGCAGTCTAGGAAGCATTACTTCACCTAGGAGTGCTTGAAATGTACATAAATATCCTGGCCAACATCTACAGACTCCACACCTACCTTGCTTCTCCATCTCTCCGATGTTGTTCACCGCATGCGTGAAGTATTCCCACGACTGGACTAGGAAGAACTAGAAATGAAGCCTAACGGCAAATATCTCGGCAACCTGTGATTTGCCGATGACATTACCCTACAGAAATGATACCCGCCGCTGTGGTCTACTGATTATGGTGCTCGACTGCTGACCCGAAGGTTGTGGGTTCGAATCCCAGCCGTGGCGGCCGTATTTTGGTAGAGGTGAAATGCTAGAGGCCCGTGTACTTAGATTTAGGTCTGTGTTGAAGAACCCCGGGTGGTTGAAATTTCTCTCCACTACAGTGCCCTTCATAATCATACCATGGTTTTTGAACGTAAAACCTCAACGATCATCATTATTCTGCAACGAATTGCAAAAAACGATCGAGGGCTGAGAAAGCGTTAAAGTAAGGTTCATGATAAATATGCTGAAGGCAGAGATAATGCTCAATAGCCTGCGAAAGTGAAAGATGGGAAACCAACCCTTGCCGTCTGTACGAGGGTGTGCATACCTGGGCCTATTACTAACAGAGGAACCTACAGCAGGCATTCCCAAATTATGACAGGCCGTCTGCCGCTGACTTGCCTAAAGTGAAAAGTGTACAATCATTGCGCACTCTAACATATGGGGCTGCCACTTGGAGGATAACAGAGAAACGGTGCAGCATGTGATGGTCGGTGTAACTTTAGGAGGAAGTTTATTAGACAACGAATGGCAACGAATGAGCCTTGTTGGTGAAAGGCCTGACCCTGTAATACATATAACAGACAATCAGTGGTCAGTCGGAGTGACTGACGGAATGGATACCAAGGGACGAAAGGAACAAGTTCGCACGAGATAGGCTGAATCTTGCAGTGGGCATGAAATAGGCTGGAAATGATGCCACTTCACTGCTGCTACCCAATCCACAGATTACATGTAAGCTAAGAAGACCATATTGCAAACTAAGGGTTCCATTGCTTACAGGAGCTTCAAGAAAATTTTCTAGAATTCGTCAACTTGCAGATAACTTGTAACATCATTCATTTAAAGGGGTACTGGCACCATTTTTCAAAGGTGAGTTTACTCTGCCATACAAATCTCCTGTGTACAGAGAGCTCTCAGCAAGTGTGAAGCTCAGCAAATGCTGATAAGATATCTTATTTTGATATTAAAGTCAATTTTCCCATGGTGCACCTACCGACATCGACACTAGCTTGACGTCAGGCCACAGTACAAATTCTGGTGACTTCATGCAGTAGTCTGGCTAGTTGTAATGACGTCAGGTACCAAAACTTCCAAAATGACCACTTGAGCGTCACCAACACATTGAAAATGGCCACTTTTGCGTCACCAACGGAGCCACGGTGAGGAGCGGCCGTGGAAATGTCACAATATCTTATGCAAGCACATGACGAGAAGCGCATACCGTGTTGTGACGTCAGGGTACAGTAGGAACCGAAACTAGCTTTTAAAAACAGACTGCAATTACTTTTTCAGGGTGCACTCACACTTAGCTGTACATTTTCTTGGCTCTTGAGGGCTTGGTCTTTCATTTGACACAAAAAAAAAAACAACCGAATATGTTCATGTCAGTACCCCTTTAAATCAACAAATGGAACGTGCCTGAATTCGGGCAACATGTAGGTACCAAAAAAGTCATAATGGGCCCAAATGAACTGGTTGAACCAGATTGCTGGAATGTACCAGCCACAGTCTATAAAATGCATGGATATACTTTGTTCAAAGCCCAGGATAAATGGAGCCATAGTCACTGGAAATGCATGCACTGAACTGTGGCCTATGTCCTCCTGACTAGTTTGTCGCGCAGACAGGTGAATATTATGGTAATGGGGCACCTATATATCCCCCTCTATGGAGTGTGCCATGATCATATTGTGATTTTGGCATGCAAAACCCCAGAAATTAGTTGAATTAATTGCCGTAAAGAGAAATGGACTGCATGCATCTCATCGAGCTGGACTGAAATGTCCCCATGAAACAGCTGGTAGAAGACGAGTAATTGCAAGTGGACGGCTTTCATAGCTACCAAGTGTTTGGCTATGTGTAAGGTTACTAGGTACATAGAAGAAATGCATGAGTCAATTGGTGCTACTCAAGGTCTTGGCACAATCAGCGGAACCGCGACTTGTGAACAGCACAATAGAAACAAGAGCTTCTATCAAGTTTCCGAAATTGGAAATCAACAAATTCAGTGGAAGCATTTTTAAAGGATGCTGCTTCTTTGGGACCAGTGCACCATAAGAAGCATTTGCCCATCGTCAATAAGCTTTAAGTATTTTAAGAGCTACCTAGTTGGCAAGCAACAAGACAGCATAACTGGGCTATCATTGATGACAGATCGCAGTTATGAAATTGCTGTACATTTGCTCAAAGAACATTTTGGATGCAAGGAAGTTGCTGCGAACAATCGCATGAATCGACTGCTTGAGTGAAAGCTCTTGGCTTTAGCTGATGACATGATTTCTTTGTTACTTCTTTATGACGAAACAATCAAGAATATTCAGTCTTGAAGCGTTCTGCATCAGGTAGATGCACAGTGCCCTCCTGGAAGCTGCCATATAGAAGTGTTTACCACTTCCCAATCGCAAAAATAAGTGCAATGACGTACATGGAAGTAACCCTTTTTCTGAGCTCCTGGAGGCTGAACTTACCAGCAGAAACATTCAAGCCTTTGAAGAGAATTGAGAACAAAACAGATGGAATTGACACAACGTTGCTTGGCCTCTACTGCTGCATTTGCTGTTGCCAGAGGCACCACAAAAGTGCTTGTCTCTTCCATGAGTCAGACCATCACTCCTTTGCCAAGTACGACAAGGAGATGTCCTGACAAAAATAAAAAAAAAAAAGGGTTAAGGAAGCTTCTGCTAGCGGTGCCAAGCCCAAAGAACGTGCAGAGCTGGGCGGCCTGCCTTGTTTCTCTTTATTGCTCTCTTCCTCTTTTTTGTCTCTGTCTATTCCTCTCTGTCTCTTTTTCCATCTCTTTTCTTTGCGTGCTTCTTCCTATATCTCTCTCTCTGTCTGTTTCCTTGTCTTTTTTTTCTGTCTTCCCTTTCTTTCTCTCTCTTTTTATGTACTAGTTCTCTCGCCCATCAGAGTTATTGCATCCCACGCTGGACAGATCGATGCAGGGAGCGAAGCAGGAGATGAAGAAGAGGACAAAGAGGGTCGGCTCTGCATGGCACAAAGAAAGGCTTAACTGAAGTGTACGGTGCTTTCGGTGCTCTAAGAATAGTCACTGCAGGCATATTCTGAAAACGTGAGGTTTTTACGTTGTCACATCAAGGACCACATTCGTGTTTCTTTCTGAGCTCTGTGCGAAACCGTATGAAAGTGATGCAGAGCAGAAAGCACCGAAAGACGTGCAAGTTACAAGCACGCTTTAAAAAAACTGATAAGATCATCCTGCTGTGAACAGCCAAAGCTAGGGCACACAACTTGTGTCATCAATGCTTGGTAAGCTGCTTTATGGCTGGCTGAAGTCAAAGTTTGTTTGTCATTGAAGACGTGGTGAGAAAACTTCCATGCCGTTTGTTGGGAGAAGGGAGCATGACTCAGTCTTCATTTGGCAAAGTTTCCTCCTCTCCCAAGGTACTGTGACGTACAGACGGCACGCCAGCTGAATTCAGCCTTACGCTTAGGCGCAGTACTGAATGGGATTTCTAACCAACGAGCAGCTGATTTGACCCATGCTTTCTTCCGAAATGAAAGCGCCCGTGGTGATTAAAATAATCCACAAGAGCACTATTCTGATGCTCATGGGTCACCGTGATCCTTTGGAATGTTAAGTATTTCAGTTTTAATTTAACCTTTCAAGTAAATAAACTATTTGCAACTCTCTTTTCTGCTGAACCAAATCGGTTATAATTAGCAGGTGGTCTAGTTTTAAACACATAATTAGGTTGCGCGAAAAAACACGGACGAAGAGGAGTACACAGGACGGGCGCAAATTCTCCTCTTCGTCCGTGTTTTTTCACGCAACCGAATTATGTGTTCAAGATTGCACCAACTAGCCCAAATGAAAGCTTTACTGCAACGAATGTCTAGTTTTAGTTTGCACAAGGAGAAAACATCTACACACAACACCGGCACAGAACTGCAACTATAACTTGCTTGTCATAGGCAGCACTTACATATCCCCTTTATTTTCACCTTGTGATGCGCTGCCAGGTATGACACAGACCGAAAAAACGAGAGACAACACAGGGTGATGCGCAAACTACTACTTTATTTCGAGAATGGACAGACTTATTTTATGTACAAGAAAGAAAGGAGGAACACGAAAATGGGAGGGGGGGGGGGAGGGGGAATTCAGTAATAAAAAATTGGTACACAAAAAAGAAAACATATCATCAGCCTGTCAAGCAGTGCCAGCGACACATGTCATATGTATGCAGTAACGTGGTTGCCTTCAAAAAGTTAATTTCCTTTCGAAAGAGGGCAATATAGGGAGTGCTAACGCATCCTTTGCTGATGTGCATTTGAAACGCTTCGGTAGTTTCCCTCTCTGTCTGATTGAAAGAGTGCGCCAAAGCTTTTGTGTCATGAAACATCGCCGTGCACTTACATTCTGTGCAGTGAGAAGCCAAATGGCCAGGGTGCGTCAACAGTGAAACAGCGTAACTATGCTCTTTAATTATCTCATTAATGCACCTCCCAGTCTGGCCTGTGTACTTCCTATTACAGGAGAGGGGAATGCCATACACAGCGCCCTCTGAGCATTCGACAAACTTGCTTTTGTGCTTAACACTGCAGCCCATTTCCTTCCTTCCGCTTTCACATTTATTGACTCCTTTTCAAAGCCCTTTTAGCTTGTTTGTTGAAGTAATCCCGAAGTTTCATGTACGTGTTGTTTTTTCAGCGCCACAAACAAAAAACAAACTGTGCTTGCAAACAAACAAAAAAAAACAAACTGTGCTTGCAATTTGGGGCTAATATTTTTATTATTTTTACACAAGAATTGAAGCTGATTGATTGCAGGATAGCTGGATATTTAATTACATGCTGGTGAACATTAATTACTAACTCACACAAAACACCACATTCCTTCATTTTCTTTCTTGGAATGTATCATTGAGTGCCTTAAAATTATGTTATGCGAATTTGACGCATTTGCAGACAGTGCATCATAATTAGCGCATGAAATGTGATATACAAGTTGAACAGCAATAAAAGTCGTAGTTGCAGTTCAGAACCTGTGTTGTGTGTAAGTGATTTGTCCTTGTCTCTTCAATTTGCATTGCGATTCTCATAATAAGACTGTTCAAACGTTTCAACCATCGAAAATGTTAGTGTGTTAGGTGTGTTTCCCTCCAGAATGGGGCATAGCGCTAACACACACGGACGAGGAAGAGACAACAGGACAGGCGCCAACTTTCAACGCATATAACCAACTAGCCCAAAAATCCACGTGGACAAACTGTGTTTCCCTCATCTGTGTGTAAAGTAGCCAAATCAAAACGGAAGTCAAACTTTCCCTTCGTGCAGCCTCCACACGGACTTTGTCTGCTATCGGGGCCTGCTGACGCGACTGGCGTGCACAGCGTACGAGGCACGTGAGGACTGGCTGCTGGCAGCCTGCCGCTTTCGTGGCAGCATCTACCTGTGCGCCTTCGAGACAGACGCAGAGCGCAGGCGGCGTCTCGAGGATGCAGCCGACCCTCGCCGTGACCGCATGTCCTTCTGGGGCTACAAGTTTGAGCAGTACATGGTCAGTGGTGAGTGCTTTCACAGATCATTGATTTGCTTTGCACAGCACTGTTTTATCTTGCACTGGCACTGTCTTAATGCAACAATTTTTGTCGCTTGTGCCGCATGCTTTTCCTGTATTATACACAACTGATGAAACCGACAGCCAAGGAAGGCATAGGGGACATTATTTGTGGTTTCTTAACTGTAGTGTAATCATTCTCACATAAATTGAAAGGAAGAAAAATGGACGAAAAACCACCCTTACCGTTTGTGAGATAATACGGGAAACGAGCCCCTCGGACCAGTCTTCCATACTGTGTGTAATGAAGTCACCGTCGTTATCGTCAGCCTATTTGATGTCCACTGCAGGGACAGGGTGAACTTTGCCCTGTCGTGCACGAGCCTGCATGACTACGATGCCTGTCCATTGCTGCGCTTACCGTCCCAGAATATACCACAGTAAACGTACATCTGTTGGATGCAGCACCATATTTTGCACTTACTTGGTTTTAAATGCGAAGCATTTCTTAGCGAACCTTTGGCACTTTGGGCGTTTCTATCTATCTATCTATCTATCTATCTATCTATCTATCTATCTATCTATCTATCTATCTATCTATCTATCTATCTATCTATCTATCTATCTATCTATCTATCTATCTATCTATCTATCTATCTATCGAGCCGCCTACGTCTGGGGGCTCTCATGATCGCCTCCTTAACTTGGTGTACACCAAAATTGGCATGGGAGGGCAAGAGGATTTGACGAATATGAGTGTCGGGTCATGACATGAATGACGTGAAAATCCTTTCGTGTACGTCGTCAAACCCTTTCCTACAGACACGTGTGGCACATAACCGTTTCCATGGGTCGCGGTGCACGGGTATGCGCCACAGGTGATTGACTGTTTATATCTGCCCAGGAACGGCGAGAACAGACATTAAATGCAAGAGCGTTAAGAAAAACCGACATCGGCAGCGTTGACGTGACAAATGGAAAGAATAAAAATTAGGATCCCAGCAGGAATCGAACCCAAGCATTCTGCGTGGCAATCAGGTATTCTACCACAGAGCCACACCTGGTCTATAAACTGGTTTGGAAAAACAGCCTATGCAGGCGTAATGTCGGTGCAACGTTGTGGTGCTTGCCATCTAACGTAATGTCGGTGCAACGGTTGTGGTGCTTGCTATCTAATTTTACAAGAAAGCAATAAACACTACATGATACTCCTACGATGTGTATACTCCTACGATACAGGCGTCATATCAGATTAACGGCTGTGGTTCCAGTGTTGGCTCCGCTTTTATAGCAGTTTAATAAACATTACATTTGTATTCCTATGATTCAACAAGCATTATTGAAGCATTGCTCGACCCCGGAGGAATATATTAACGAAAGTTACGTACGATATTCACATCATCGCACCGTAAAGTGCTCTTAGTCCACCAGAACGACGCAGTGTCCTCTTCATTTCTTACGAGGCCGGGCAATGGCCTCATGCTGACCGAGGATGATGCCGGATTGATTGACAGTCGTTTTGTAGACTGGGCTACATAGGCCACATACAGCCAGGTAGTCTAAGAATACAAGTGCCATCCACTGATGTTGGTCTACGTAGCACTATCCAGGCCTACCAGCCTCGGCGGCCTATACACATCACCAACGGGAAGGTTGACTTCAGGTTCCGAGATGTCGCCGGCTCTATCAACAGACAATTTGTGGACGAAATGACCGAGGCATCCACGACTTACAACAGCTGTACTATACCTCATACTTCACTACACATGGACCCCTCGTCACCGCGATCACGACCTGATCCGATAACACAGTCATGACCAGCTGCTGGTGCTCCCTGACCACGGGGATGATGACCTTGTTCAAGAATTAAACTGTCAAGAACCCCTCCCACACATGCGCACGGGTTCGTGAAACGCGCGTGCGTTCTCCAATATAAGGGACAAGTATAAGCACAAAATATCAGCTTACCGCTTCTGGTGTTGGTATGATACCCACGTTGCCATTGGCAGCGTTACCCAACTGTAAACAACTGGTTATATATCACATATGCGGCTCTTCAAGATATATGTGTGCGTATAAAATTTATACATATCTTTAGCGTCATTTTGTACCGTTTCGCTCAGCGAAAAAAATTACGCCACCACAGTCACCTTCCCGCCGCATGCTTCACATAACATCGACTCCCATGGTACGTGGGATCTGCCGAATTTTTTTCCACCTGAGTATTGCTCGAGAGTTTGTTTAAGCAACCAAAAGTAGTAATGGGCACATATTTCAGCCATACAGTTGAAACTCAGTTTGATCAAGTGATGACCACGCTCAAATTATTTCGTTAAATCAGGAAGTTCATAAAATCGGGAAACAATTTTTTCGGTCCTTTAATATCTTAAACTGTAATGTAGCAATACCCAAAAGCTATCACAGCGTTGTTTTCACTGCTAACCTGCACCTGCACATGTGGAAAACCCACAAGGGCATGCCGAGGGTGGGCCGAACATGGAGCCCAGGTCTTGTGAAGCTACGATAGGCTGCATATAGGCAGACGCGGCAAACAAACACAGTGATTGTGCGAGCAGGCCGAGCGAGCAAGTTGCGAGGAGATAATGTGTGCTACTTCTCGCATAAACGATGAAATAACAAAAACAACCACCATCTGGTACGCTTTACTAACTGCCAAGTCCGTTGCTCCGTGCACGGGCGTGGTGTGCAATCTCATCCAATTAAAGTTACAGCCGAGACTAGGGTGCCTAGATGTCTGAATACGATAATGTTAAAAATGATGCACGGAGAAAAAGCCGTCTGTGCCGAAATGAGAGGACCATTTTCTTACTCGTTTACTTCAGAAAAAAACTTCATTAAATCGGGTTTGACAGCCAAGTTTGTTGATTAATTCTTGATGATGACAACATTGAACCCTATGGATGATTGCTGGGTACTGAAAATTTCGTTGTTAGATAAGGAATTTCATGACATTAGGTTTCGTAAGATCGAGTTTTAACTGTATTTCGATCATTGTTAAAGCAGAAAACACCAAAATGGCACTCAGTCAAATGGACACGACTTTTTTTTTTGTATGGGAGTAGTAGTGGGAATACATAATGCGGGAATTGAAATTATTCCGAGAGTTCTGTAACTCACGCCAATGTTGGATGGAATGCTACTGAAATTGGGTAACATGTACTGAAACTAATTGGCATATGCAACAATTAGAGGATGATGCGGCACTCGGTACAGTACAGTCGTCATCATAATCATACTCGGCCTATTATTCACTGCAGGATAATCCCAAAGATCCTATTTTGTGTGAGCCGATTTCATTTTATTTCTATGAACGTCGTCACCCCACCTAATTCATTGCTGTCCTCGGCTGCGTTTCTCATGCCTCCATTTCATTGTCCTAACTAACCACGGTTACCTGTCCTATGCATCCTGTGGCCTAATGCCAACTACAATATTAGCTGGTCCTGTTTGTTCTCTGTTACTTTCTGCGGTGCAATGCTGTCTTCCAATCTCCTTCAGTTCCACTGCACGTTGTGTGATCCCACGGTGTAAGAAAGAGTTAGGTGCTGACGCTCGCCGCTCCGCTTGAGGAGAGGGTGCGGGCAGATTGTGTTCGCCGATGACCTTGAACCACGAGCAGTTTTCGCGGCGCACGTTGAGATGGCGCTACGGTAAGGGGTCTCAGGGGCTCGCGCGACGCTCATTCTGAAATTCGTGCGCAAAGAAAGATCTTCCTGAAAGGCTGAAAGCTTTGTGTGCATGACATTTTGTGATTCATAAACACGTTGCCCTGTGCCTGTGAGCCCTGTCAGTGCATTTGTTTTGCTAATTCGTCTGTTGTGATTGAGTGCACGTATACCTCGACGCTATGTATGATGCCGAGTACCCTTTACCGGCCTTGTCGCTGGCTGCGCCTCGAAATGGGCAAAAAATGTTTTGTCCCGAATTGCAAGTTGGGTATAGGACTTGTGTGGAGCGTGTGTCGCTTTTTAAGGCTCGGCGCGTGAACCAGAGCGCCTAGATAAGTGGCGACGGGCGATTCCGAGAGCAGACAGAGCTTTGGAGCATACTGACCATGTGTGCGCGAAGCATTTCCCAGAAGAAGCGATCTCTGCAACATATCATGCAGAGTACAAGGGAAACGTCCTGTTGCACGCCCGAAAGAGACCTACGCTCTCTTCGGATGCTGTGCCTAGCATTTTCGACGGCTGCCCAAAATACCTGACCGTGCAGCAAAGAACCAGGAAACCTCCTCGAAACGGCAGGCTCTGCTGCCGCCTTCTCGGAAGCAACGGGGGCGAAAAGGTTCAACTGCTTTGGAAGTGCCTTACCCGACCGCTGAATGTACGCCAAATGTATTGCACGTAGAGACAGCGACTCCACGGCATGGCGATTCTGAATCAAAGGGCACGCAACGCAAGAGGCCGCGTTTCGACTTCAGCAGCGACAAGCCTCCTCCACGTTAAAAACAGGAGGCTTCTCAACACAACACTGACAGTGTGAGTGGCCTATGCGCTACCGACTCACGTCGTCATCAAGCCTGAAAGGCAATTTTTTGTTTTAAATTCAGATGCCACTTTTTGAGCTGCCTCATCTATGCCTATTAGGACGAAGAAACATTGTTGTAGAACAATCAGTGAACAAAAATCATTGTACATACTACATCTCTGATGCAGTCGCGTTTTTTTACGTTCACGGTGCTATTCACGTGATTATAATCAGTTTGCCAGGGGTTGACCTTCGGGACCCAATGAAGTTCTTCACACCATATCATGCAGCCGACATTGCCAGAGGCCAAAATGCAGGGTGTCTACCGACCGGGAAAACCGGGAAAACCGGGAATTCTCAGGGATTTTGGATAATCTGGAAAAACTCAGGGAAAACTCAGGGAAATTGTGCTCCTATCAGGGAAAATCCACAGTAACTTTATTGAAGTGGAACGAAAGTCGCGGTAACGCTGGCTCGAAGTTTTGTGAACGCATTTTTCAAATCGAACGGCCGCTGCGGGGAAGGGGCGCACCTCGATGCTCTGTTCGCCTTCGGAGCGGGGGAGTTGAAGAGAATCCGGCTAATGCGTGGCATGTGGGAACCATGAACTACGGCACATCGTATCGTGCAGTGTTGTCAGGGTGTTCTGTGATTACGCCGTGTAGTTCTGTATTCGTCGCGCGTGCTGCGCATTAGCGCCTGATATGGTGTTTTTGTTATCGCCGCGTGCCAAGTAACAAGCGTGATTAGTTGCAGTGGTGGTAGCAGTAGATGTAACGAGCTTGAGTTATCTTGCAAGCGATCGCGATCGTTCAGGAAGTGGATATCGTCGACAAGGCTAGTATCTTGCAAGCTATCCCGATCGGCGAGATAAAAGACGACGACGCTTGTTAAAGCTCACTCGCTCTGATCCCGAGCTTCAAAGATGCTATTTATGGCTCTGTGTAGAATAGAATAATTTTCCACGCGAGCGTGAGCGAAAGTAACGGGCCCATTTACAGCAAGTGAAAGCTATTTTTCTTTTTTTTTTTCCCGGTGAGGGTGAGGGAACAACAAGTTTTAGGCAGTCGACCGATATTTTTGGGGGCTTAAGCTCGCAATTATCAGCCACGCAACTGCTTATGTGGATGTCTTGCTACAAAGCCGAATTACAGAACTTTTCAAAGCCAAGGCATAGCGGCGACCGAAATTCGCGACACCAGCACGTGTCCCACTTGCTCGGTTCGGCGCGCGATGTCGGAAAACAGAAACGTGACCATCATAATCGGATGTGCCCTTATTCATGCTGTTGCCGTGCTTTCATGCGATCATAGCCCGCAGCTATTTTGCTTTTTTTTTGCGATAGCATATATATATATATATATATATATATATATATATATATATAGACACTAGGCGAATCTTTTGCCTTCGCCATGATCTTCCTTATCAAGTCCAAATCGCGATTACATCACCCCGCGCGTCGTATGCTCCATGTGCGAGTGAAAGTGCGCGAGCGCTGCCGACGAACGGGGCTTAAGCAGAGATGAAATGAGCCGACCTTCGCGTTCGCGCGATGGGCACATGGAGCCGGAGGGTTGGGGAGGGAGGGGGGGCTGCGTGAGTCCGACAGGAAGTACGTATTTTGTACCAGCGGGTGTGGTCACGTGTGCCGCGATATCTTTAGAGGGTATCAGCAGACGGCTCATACCTTTGTAGATGTTCTGCTCTAATTGCAAAATTTCCGTTGAAACCATGGCAGTGGCGAAACCAGGGGGGGGGGGGGGGGCGTAGCGACGATCGCCCCCTCCCCCATCGAAAGCCAGCCCCCGCCCCTCCCTTCAGTGCCTGTCGTCCACCTCTTTTGTCAGGCTGCTTGTTGAGTTTGCCCCCTTTGTCAGGTTGCTTTGCCTACCACTGCCCAAAAGGGGCAAAGAGAATGTTGTCCCTGCTCTCTAACCTCTCTCCTCATTGCTCTACCCTTTCCTGCTTCCCTATGCACATTTCTAACGAAGGTTTCTTAGGCGCCGGCATAATCTGGGCTGTTGTAATATGCGTGACCAGGGCCGTACCCAGGAATTTTTTTCGGGGGGGGTTCGCGTGTAGAACGGCTGCCATTTTTTAAGATTTATACTGGCTTATTTTCGTGAATAAAACAAGTACATCGCTTACTTGTAATAATTCGATGGTACTTTTCAATTATTTGTACCCAAATAAAGAAATTGGTATGTCAACCTCAAATTCTGGTTAAAGCAAGAAATAAGTTTGGACAATAGCACCACCAAAGCTGGGGACACCGCGACCAACGGCTCCTGATGAAGTAACACAATGTAACCGCGGTACAAAAACGGTATGTATGTGTTACAAGCTGCCACTCTAGCGTCGCCAGCGCAAAGTCGGCGACGGGAATGGCAGCAGGTTAGGTCGTTCCGTACGTAAGCAGAGACAGTAAAGAGATCAGAGACGTGTGAGGGGAGGCGAACCAGAATGTGTAGGTGCCATGCCACTCACCTTCCTTGGGCATTGCCCAGTGGTAAAGGCGTCACTTTGCCCAGCGTTGAACGTAGAACAAAGGTCACTTGGAGTTGCACTGCGGCCACCATCATTTCCCGGCGGCGCATGGGTGTCCTGCTTGTGTTCGTTCTCAGGTGATTCATATAAACCGGTGCATTCTCCTGAGTCGCTACAGAAGTTCGGACGCGCTTGGCTTTCCACCAGTGCTGAGGAGGGCGAAGTTTTATCCTTCGAAGGAGGCGGTTCTTCTCCGTCCGCTTCATCGGTTCGAACTTTCTTGAAGTAAGACGCAAGACTCCTTTGCTTCGTTGTTGCAGAGTGTCTTTTCATTTTGCTGCCGCAATCCTGTGCACGCACACAGAAGTGGCCAGTGGCTCCAAAAAGACGTTTGCGACTGCTTCGACTGCCTGGCGTGAACGGCGGGCGATGTTTTCTTCCTCTCTTATCCACTTTGCAGTGGCTAGAATGTAGAAGTGTGATGAACGCGCCGGCTCCCGCGTGGCGCATGTGTTTTCTGAACGCCGCTACAGCTGGTGTGCATGCAGGCCCATTATTGTACTCCAGCTGCAGCAAACTGGGTTAACGCTACTTAAAGACCTTTTCACAGAAGACTCCACGGGCACTGCATACTCCCCTTAATATACGTGAACCCCCAAGAATGCACTGCCGAAACATTTGCACTCCCCTGGTACAGTCCAGAAAGGAGGTGTTGCTCCGTTCCTGTGAAAAAGTCACCTTTTCACAGACGGCTCCCTGGGCGCCTGCATAATTCTCTCTGGGCTGCGCTAATTAAATAGCCGTGACCCCCCAAAAATGCACTTTGTAGGCTGTGACGTCAGCCTCTGTACTCCCGCGCGCAGCCCAGCTTGGCGGCGTTTTTTCTCTCCTGTGAAAGTTGACCGCTGGTGCCGGATTGTGTGCCGGCTGTATCCTCGCTTTGTGCGCTTTGTAGGGAGGCGCATATACCTTCTGTGTACAGAAGAGGTAGATGTCCTTGCGTGTGGTTAAAGTTGTTCGAAGTTGCTCGGATATGCCAGTCTTTCAGTAGATGTCATCTTCGATGATTCGTTTCGGTGGCGAGGACTACAGTTTGAGAAAAGTTTACCCTGCAGCCTGCGTCCTCGGAATGCGCCGCTGAGTTTTTCCGCTTAGGGGTTTCGTTCCCTGGCAAATTTGCGCACGTCGTGTTGGTGTTGCCGTTGCTGTCGAACTGTTTACCTTCACAGAAGGAGACGCGCTTTTCGTAGGAACCCAAAGCCGACACGTGCGGTCCACACAGACGGATAACTTCTCCAGCGGCAATGCACAAGGAAAGCATCTGGAATCAATAAAGGAGCTGCTACGGGGTGAAAGACGAAAAAAAAAAAAAAAGACTCGAAGGAACGCGAGGGCGAAGTGCAAAGCTGTACAAATAGGGCAGGTGCGCGTGCGGGGGAGGGAGCGCTGAGGTGTTCTGGTAAAAGGGTAGGTTTGAAGAAAGGAAGAAGAGGGAAGCAATGCCAGGAAAGTTGCAGTGTAACTTTGGCAGCTGGTGGTCGCTGTGAAGGCGTGTAAATATTTTAGTATCACCCGAAAAGTTAAAGCATCAAAAAAATTTCGGGGGGGGTCAGAACCCCCTCAACCCCCCCCTAGTTACGGGCCTGTGCGTGACCGACCAAAATGCACTGCTGCGGCGGTGGCTTCAGCTCTTGTACTCACCTTCCCCCCTACCCGATCGGGTGATAGACCCTCTCCCTTCCAATGTACACGCCTGAATCTGCCCCTGAGCCATAGATAGGTCACTTCCCTTACTGCAGTGGTTGCGTTTCCTGAAGGAGTGAGCTGCTAGCCTATACTCGTATAAAATTCCTATTTGTTGCTATCAGATTCATGATTTCGCTCTTGCGGTGAAATTGTGACTTTTTTTCTAACGTGCGGTGGTTTTCAATGTTGCGCGTTCGTGGAGAGCAAATGGTTTGGCTGGGCAACGTGATAGCAAAGTCGTGGCACTGCTCTGAGCAACGCGCGAGGATTTGACAACAAGCCGCAGCAGCAAAATAAGCGCAATTCCACAGTGCGTTAAACCTGCATTTGTTTCGTCTCTACACCTGACACTCTGGCAAGGCATCTAATTGTGATTGCTGCACCTCAGGCTCAACAAAATTGATTTTTTTTTCACGCAAAAAAAAAAAGGTTTTCATGTTATCGTATTATCGAGCATTCTTGTGGCATTTTCAGCCCAAAATTAATCATTCAGTAACTATGCCTTGCATGAAAGGTCGAATTTCAGTTTCGGTATAACGAAGTAAATTGCCGCTTTTACGAACTTCGCTATCTTGAGCTTTAACTGTACTCTGTACTATTCAAATGGGATTAAATCATTTTTATTTTCTAACGTGCGTACTAGAGAGTGACATCATTGAGCAACATGGTGTCTACCCATCTTGACATAAAACAAACTTTTTTTTTCACTCAGGGAATTTTAGCAAAAAGACTCAGGCAAAACCTGGAAAACTCAGGGAATTTAGAAATGTCAACTCGGTAGACACCCTGAAATGCAGCAAATGCGAGACGCTAACCGCAAAACTGGCAGGGGTCGCGTGTCGATTGAAGTTCTTAATAGAACGCGTGGAAGTTTCGTGACACATTGGTTGAAACTTGTCTGACGAAGTTTTTTTTTCGTTCAGTTTGCTAAGCAACTAGAGCGCAACAGCGATATCCACACGCAGACACTCACACAAACACACACACACAAACACGCACACACACAAATGCACATACATACGCATGCACACGCACACATGCCCTCACACACACGCACGCACGCAAACGCACATGCCTACAGACACACACATACGCATGCGCGCACGCGCACAAATGCACACACGTGCACGCACATGTCCTTGCGCGCACGCACACATGCACTCACACGCACGCAGACACACGCGATGCACACAAACACGCACAGACATGCACACAAATGCACACACGCACATGCACACAGTCGCGCACACATACGCACGCATGCACGTAAATGCACACACGCAGGCACATGCCCTGCGCGCGCACGCACTCACACTCACACACACGCGCCTGCGCACGCAATACGCACACACACACATGCACGTGCACGCACACAAAAGCACACACGCACATGGACACAGATGCACACACATACGCACGCACGCACGTAAATGCACACACACGTGCAGGCACATGCCCTTACACACGCGCACGCACTCACACACATGCAATACACACACGCACATGCACACAGACGCGCACACATACGCGCGCACGCACATGCCCTTACGCGCACGCACACATGTACTCACACACACGCAGGCACACTTGCACGCGCACACACACATACACAGGCTCACACACACGCGCGCAAGCACACACTCGCAATACACACACGCGCACACACACACGAGCACGCACACACGAGCACGCACACACACTATCGCCTTCCTTATCGCTAGCGTGCCTTCGCTCTTGGGTGGAGACTGCCTCAAGGTAAGCCAAACCGCAAATGCCCTCGAGCTGCCATCCTTCGAGTTGCTATCCTTATAGCAGCTACCTCGAATTTTCACTCACGGCCAACGCTGCTTTTTTGCTCAGAACCAAAGACACCGACACCGACGACACCGGAATTTCAGCGAAACGAGCTCTTTAACGCGGTCGCGTCAAAATGCGACCGCTCTCCAGACCAACGTTTGCTGCTGTCGGAACAGTTATATGACAAGAATGCTGTTGGGAACTAATCTTCCGATACAATTAAAAATCAATTTCGTTACTGCAGAATCTCAGTGTACTAATTTATTCACATCTATGTGCATCGGTATATCAAACGTAATAAACAAGCGAGGCTGCGCAGCAATAACCTACTACGCGCGGATTGGCGCCTTTCCCCAGTGAGCCCCCGTATGTTAGCGCCACCTGTCGCAGCCAAAGGAAAGAGCCAAGGCGGCGAACACAATCTGGACGCGGCGCCGGCGGCAGAGTAATCACCTAACTTATTCTTACACCGTGGATCCTTTACTTTTTCTTGGGTTTCTCTGTAATCCTCCAAGTTTCAACCCCATAGGTTAAACTGGCAGTATGCAGCGATTGTACACTTTTCGCTGTAGGGACAATGGTAAATTGGCTGTTGAGATTTGGGAATGTTCGCAATGTGCACTCCATCCCATCCTTATTCTTTGGTGAATTCCCTTTTCATGAGTAGGCTCTCCTGTTAGCAACTGAACTAGGTATACGCACTCTTGTGCAGATTCTAAAGGCTGGCTGCTAACTTCGGACTCCTCCTCTTTCGCCAGGTTGTTTAGTATTATCTTTGTCTTCAGCATATTCACACTTCGCCCAACATCATTATTTCCTGGGTTTAAGTCTTCGATCATTTTTGGCACTTCGTCACAATCAAAGTCATATGTTGCTGCAATAGTCTCTTAATCCTTATATCTATTTCTTCCCAATGCAGTCTTTTGAATACTTCTTTAAGGGTGCAGTGAGAACACTGGAGAAATGGTGTCTCTCATAGAATAACAGAGAGCTGAGCTAGTTGGTAAGTATTCATTTTAAAAAGACAGGGCGTGCAAACACGGACACCAGAAAGAAGTCAGGACACCACAAACACTGACTAACAACTGAAGAGACGCACAACGGCGGAAAAGAAAGAAGGCACGAAAACTTATCTGCGCATGTCCATGCAACAAGTGAACCTATCAATCCTGCACACGTGGCAGTCTACGTCGAAGATAACTGTTAAGGCATTTGATTTCATCTTTATGTAAGTTAATCGATGGTTGGCTCACGCATGCACTACCACTATTCTCGATATGCCATGCTTCAATCATCAGACGTGTTTCTTCATTTCTATGCCGGTACAACACTGCACATTCATCGAATTTTGGCGTGCACTTACAATCCCGACAATGTAAACATAGATTAGAAGGTGAGCCTCCTGTTAGCGATCTCTTATGTTCCAACAATCTCTGGTTAATGCATCGGCCTGTCTGCCCTATGTCTGCCCTTTTTAAAATGAATACTTACCAACTAGCTCAGCTCTCTCTTATTCTAAGCTTCATTTCTAGTACTCTGAGCCCTTTTCCATGTACTCCTACTTATCTGAACAATCCTGTTCTTTGGCTTCTTTAATTGCTATTTGCATGTTGCGTGCTAGGACTTTTTCATGGTTTTCTAAGAATAGAGTTTGCCCAGTTCAAGTTCAACTTTTGTGCGGCTTTCTGCAACCATCTACCGGACATGCCAGGAGGATATGTGCCATATTGACCACGGAATCATGGCGTCAAGTGAGATTTTACCAGGAATGCCTCAAGGTTCGTTGCTCGACTTCGCGTGACGATCGCCGCCAGAAGCAGATGTACGCCGACTGGATGAGGGTAGCTAACCAACATGCGGAATTCATATGGAAGGTAAAACTTCGAGAACTTCAACCATGTAAGAGGAAGATTATTTCTACTGTTTCACCGCAAAATAACTTGCTAGTCCTTGGAGGAGCTGCCTTAGATGATAGTGCAAAACCCTAGCCTTAGGTCCTAAATACTGTTTTAAGCCGAACCTGAAACCAATAGACGTTTTAAGTTTGGCGTGTACGATCACTAGACTCGTTCCTGAAGACGAGCGCTCCCACTGCATTTCAGACTGCGTTGCTAGTATCAAGGGATCTAATATGCATCTCAAATGTCCTGATCCTATCCGGCCTTTGGTTAATTATTGTGTGGAGAAGAAACTCAGGCCAGTAATTTCAGACCAGGAAGGGTTTTTTGTAATTATGCCGGACAGTTTGTTCTCAGAAAAAGCATTAACAGCCATAAAAAAGAATTTTAGGACGGTAAAACTTAAACCATCGGTAGTTAGGCAACGTGCTGTCGACCTTTTGTTAAGACATAATCTTGAGAGAATAGCTTGTAATGTCAAGAAGGCTAAATCACTTACTTTAGAATTATTTTTTTTTTTCAGCCAAAACACATCGATTCCGTTTCGAGCAATCGTTTCAGAGCAAGGCACCTGGCAAGTCGCTGTATCTAGTTATTTGCAGGACTGCTTAACCTCTTTGAGCTTTTCAGACCCTTTTCATATGCGTAATTCTCAGGCGCTAGTTCAGTTTCTCTCAGAGGAGAACCCCGGCTGTTGTAAAGCGTTTAGTATGGCTATTGAAGACCTGTATTACTCTTTGCTGCATGAGGACTTGTTAAAATGTGTTAATGAATGTATCAACAAACAAGGGCACGAGACGGTTTTCACTGATAAAGGTGGTGTTTCTACCTGGGCATTTCTAGAAATTCTTTCCATGTATTTAGAGTCGACGCTGGCAGGTTGGAAGAAAGGCGTTTATGTGCAGAAATCAGGCATTTGTATTGGTTCTAAGGTTGCACCAGTTCTTAGTGATTTATACCTTAGGAAGATTGACAAACTTTTGGAAGGCGCCTTAGGTAATTCGGTTATTAAGGCGAGAGCAAACAGCGCTAAACACGGGACGGAGAAGAAGAACGACAGACACAAGCGCTGAACTAACAACCACTGGTTTATTGCTTGGATATGCAATATATACGGAAGCACTGCGCAGGATAACAACAAAAACACAGTAACTGCGCAATGCGCAAAGAGGGATGCGAAGTCATCATATTAGAACCGTCGGCAAAACAGGCTGTTAAGTTTTGGACAAATAATTAAGTTCACACTTATGCAGATAAATGGAAGGAACGCTGACGCACGCATTTCCGTGTGCATGGATATGGTGCGCTTCACTAATCTTGCGTGTTCTTTGTTGATTGTACCCTTCCAAAACGGTGCACCTCTCAAGAATTGGCTGACAGCCACACGCTTTGCAGTGTTAGGCTAAATGACTGGGCACTGAACCGCTAAGCGAGTATGCATGCTCTCGTAACCGGTCATTTAAACATCGGCCGGTTTGGCCGATGTAGCAACTTCCGCACGTAAATGGAATACTGTATACTACAGCCTTCCTACATTCGACAAAGTTCTTTCTGTGCTTCTTCTCACACATATCTTTCTTGCCGCCTTTGTTCACTTTTCGGCACAGCGCTGCAAGTTTGTTTTTTGCACTAAAAACAACTCGTACACCAATCTTGCCAGCAACCTTTTTCAGTCTGTGCGATACCTCGTGAACATAGGGTATAACCGCCGTACCTGCACGAGGCCTTTGATCCTCTTTGTCGCGTGCTGCCTCTCCCCTTGTCAAGCTCACCAAAAGCCTCTCAGCAACAGACACCAGCAGCGCCTGAGGATAACCAGCATCGCTGAGACGTTGCACTTGGTGCTCGAAGCTAGCCGCCACCTGGTGGTGGCACGAACGAGTGCCTGTTGTTCTTCTTCTCCGTCCCGTGTTTAGCGCTGTTTGCTCTCGCCGTAATCATGTACCAACCAGCCCAGTTAAGCACACTCCTGCGGTTATTAAGGTTTTTCGTTATGTGGACGATTACTTGATTTTTTGTAGTGGTGAGGACTTTCAAACGGTGGTAACTTCAGGGAGCGAAAAACTTGAATTAAATGGAAGAGGGCTGAGCTTTACTAAAGAGGTGCCTCAGAATAATGGAATACAATTTCTAGACATTTCCTTAACGTTCCAGAAGAACCACGTGTGCTGGCAGTATTCTCCTAGATCTTCGAAACCGCTGTTAAATTTTTCGTCGAAGCACTCGAAGGTTGTAAAAAACGGCATCGGGGGGGGGGGGGGGGGGGGCATGTCTTGCCTTAAGTCAGCCTTCACAAAGTCATGTGAGCACAAAATGAGTGATAGCTTTAACGCACAGGTTACGTGTCTTTTAGATGTAGGGTATCCTCGTGATGCAGTGGCCACGGTCGCTGAACGTTTAAAGAAGTCCATTGTGTAAAGTCCGAGCATGGTTGCAGGAAGCGATAAGAAGAAACGTGTCGTAGGTATACCGTACATTCATTGCGTATCTCACAGGCTAAAGAAAGAAAGAAGTAGATATGGCGTTAATGTTGTTTTCACAGCTGCCAATAAGCTAGGTAAGATTTGTGCCGCTGTGCAGAGGAAGAATGAGCGAGTAAAAGACAAGAAGCGGACCAATATTTGTTTCGTAAAACACACCAACAAATTCACTGATTGCCGTACGAGTGTGGTGTATAAGGTCCCTTTCAGCTGCGGCCGCTTCTACGTAGGACAGACGGGCCGATGCATTAAGCAGAGATTGTTGGAACATAAGAGATCGCTAACAGGAGGCTCACCTTCTAATCTATCTTTACATTGTCGAGATTGTAAGTGCACGCCTAAATTCGATGAATGCGCAGTGTTGTACCGTCATAGAAATGAAGAAACGCGCCTGATGATCGAAGCATGGCATATCGAGAATAGTGGTAGCGCATGTGTGAGCCAACCGTCGATTAACTTGCATAAAGATGAAATCAGATGTTTTAACAGTTATCTTCCATGTAGACCGCCACGCGTGCCGGATTGATAGTTTCGCCTGTTGCATGGGCATGTGCAGATACGTTTTCGTGCCTTCTTTCTTTTCCGCTGTTGTGCGTCTCTTCAGTTGTTAGTCTGCATTTGTGGTGTCCTGACTTCTTTCTTGTGTCTGTGTTTGCATGCCCGGTCTTTTTAAAATGGTATCTCTCTGCGTGACCTCGGCTCTACCTCTACCTTCCAGTAGTATCTATAGTACTTTGTATAGTAGATATATAGGTGACATAAGTGCATCTAACCTGATGTGAATCTATTTTTATCGTAGCCTTTGTATTAATCTGTGTCTGTAAGTAATCTCTATTCTATTTGAATGCCAACTAGTGTAACAACGTTTTCTGCTGCATAAAAAGTGTGGTTTCAGTTACAGGAGATGGAGAGCAGAATAGAGCAGATAATGGAAAATTGTATACTAGAGAAGTACGAGTGCAAGTGTCAGGAAATGCTATCAAAAGTAGGCATTTATTACTGAGAGGCTTAGAAAGAGTATGCCAACATTACTGCCTAATTGTGCTGTGCCCTTTGCTGGCCAGGATAAACTGAAAAAATCTTGAGACAGTGCCATGATTTGCATTGTATCCTCTCACTGTCAGGTCCATGCACTGACTCGCTTAGGTGTTTGAAGGCTGCTGATAAAAAAAGGAAGGCAAAGGTTACCAGCTGTGCCAGTTTGGAAATATTGATCCGTATTCAATCATTAGCTTTTTATTTAAGGTAAGATATTGTTAACATATTTCTCATGCTATGCAATGTATGTACAGTGTTTGTGGATTGAAACAGAACAGTTTAGGGCCAACACATAATTTCCTTTCTACCGGTTTGTGTGATACAGCATTATTTTGACTTGAACCCTTACATCGGAGCCAACATTACCTTTAGCAGCTAGATTTGTAGCGATATGACACGGTTATCTCGAGCAATTGTCCATGCCAGTTGTACTTCATGTTGTGTTTTGATCCATGAGCAGTGTACATATGGAGAAGCTTTCTTTCTTTTTTTGAAGTTATGGCTGGCCAGCATCTTTTCCAGCTGACCTGCATAGGTGTTGTACTAGTAAACCACGAAGCTGTTTGTGTGTGCAGTGGAGCCCGAGGGTGTGCCCGACGTGGATGCGGTGGTGAACGAGTGCGAGGAGTACTGCATCGTGGTGCGCAGTCGGCTCGAGTCGCACTCGCTCGTGTTTGGGGCCGAGGTAGATGGTGTCGATCCCCGGGTGCACAGGCACGGTCGGCAGTCGCAACCGGGCTCCACCGGATGCTACATTGAGCTCAAGACATCGCGGGATTGCCTGTCTGAACAGCAGTACCGCAACTTCTGCCGGTAACACCTCTGCTGATCATATTTTTCATGTTTGTTAATGACAGAGGTCTCAAGCACACAGCCTGCCGACCTCATGCTAGCGGCCCCGGCCCGACCTGTGACTGTCTTCGTCCCATACTATTATTGTGATAGCAATTATATGGACACTATCGGCTGATTTTTGCCGTCGGCGTCGCTGTCATGTCCCGTATATATATATATATATATATATATATACTCACAATTGAAAACCGCGCTGCGCTCGCCCGATTGAAACTGCTTCATCAATTAATTCATAACAAGTTAAATGTTAATAGTTCTAAGTACATCTCTATTTCAGACACAAGAACAACTCGACTAAAGCACTCATACACCCTAAATGAATATCGCTTTCGTACAAATTGTTTTAAATACTCTTTCTTCCCGCTAGCCATACGACAGTGGAACGGCTTACCTTCCGCTATTACCAATACCCCCTCCATAACTGCCTTTCTATCACTACTTGAAAATTACTTACATGATGCACAAACATAAAACTACAAATATTTCGCACCTTTCCTTAGTGATGTATATTACTATTAGTATTTATCCCGATAACCACCGTCCACTTACTAACATTAGAATGTTTTTGTTTTGTAAAGCTTACGTAATTATGAGTGATTATGATTGTATAATTGCAATTACATTGATATGATATGATGTGTCAGCATTATACAGCTAGATTTCACAGTTGTGTATAGATGTTTCGCATATGTGAATTTTCGTATTGATCTTTACATTACCATTCACGCACAAAAAAACAGAAAAAACAGTTATGTTACATTGCATGATTTTTTCCTTTGTCTTTTCCTTTATATATTTATAGTTTGTGTCCTTCCTGCAATAATCCCTGAAGGGATTGGCAGTATGTACTAAATAAAATAAATAAATAAATAAATATATATATATATATGTATGTGTGTGTGTGTGTGTGTGTGTGTGTATAAACGCCACAAAGAAAAATAATTCAGAAATACTGTCCGACGCGTGGAATCGAACGGGCGACCTCTCACTTTGCAGTGCGCGGCATTAGATGCCTAGGCCATGATTAGTGCCTTCTTTCAGCATGCTAACAGCGAGCTATTTATATACGCCATATACATCAGCATGCTTTCTTGCTCACCAGCGAGGTGGCTCGAAGTGCGCGAGGGGCGCGCTTTAAAAGTCATCGCACCGCTCGCAGCATTGCGCATGTGCCTCCGTGCACTTCGCCCTACAAGGCGTGGTCACCTGCATGCGCGCTTAACTCGTGAAGGGAGTAGGGGGTGTTGTATGTCATGTGCTTTCACCGCAATGTCCGCGCTGAAGTTACAGAGCGTACGAAGGTCACTTCACTCACTGCAGCGGCCGCGTTTGTAAAACGAGCACGCTGTTCATACAGAAATAAGTAACTGTGACACTTCATAGTTCCCGCTCGCCCTGTGTGTGTTCTTTTCGTGCATCCTTTGCGCTTGAGCGACGCGCTGGCTGTTTCAAGCTGCTTTCTGTTCTTCGCGTTACATTCCGATTTGTTGCTATCGCATTCATTGCTTCGCCGTTGCGGCGAAACTGTTACTTTTCTTCTTTAAATTTTTTTACTAAGACATAAAAAAAACCGCAACAAATGCGGTCACCATGTGTTGAAACATAACTGTGTAACGAAACCTCCACATTTCAGAACCGACATCCCTATGTTCTGGCAGAAGGTAACGATAATGCCAAATCCCCTACAGAAATGACCCGTATGTGTGGCCAGGCGTTGCCATGTGTAGGTCATATCTGAAGGGCAGACATCACCCCCGCTTCCACCTGCTTCACGGTCCTGGCCCTCACACGACTTAATTTCATCACTGTGGCCCACTAGCTGAAGTGTGTTAGAGGCCTTTGGTTTAGGACACTGTTGGTCCCACAAAGGATTATTGCAGGAAGGATGCCTGGATGAACAAAAATTGTATGGCAATGTCAGAGGTGAAGAAACCTAACCTTAACCTAACCTAAATCAGTAGCAATACCAAACTAGGAAATAGGAAAAACCAAAAAGGCGAGTGACGCCCTTTCTGTCCTGTCCTTACTTTTTTCCTTGAAGGTACGCGTCTTTTTGGTTTTTCAGTAAGCATGTACCAACTAGCCCAACAAAAAGTTCTATTAGGAAATAGGAAAATGTATAAGCACTACAAGATATATATAGGTGTGCAAATTAGCGGTATCTTGAAAACCTTGCTAGAAATGCTAACAATATATGTGGCCACTGTCATCTTCTCTTTAATGCATGGTGCATCTTGCGTGGGTGCCCCCTGCTGCAAGTTCAAGGTGCATAAAAAAAAAGGTCGGCTTTGGCCTTTGACCAAAGCGGTGCTTGGTTATCACAGACCTCACCTTGGTCACCATAAGTGCAATCTCTACAATATTTATATACTAATGCCATGCAATATGTATAGAATTGTGCACCCTGTTACTAACTTTCAGATATGGGCAAAAAGTATGTTAGTGACAAGTTATTGGCAATAATGCGAGGTAAGCTATTTGACTGGCTTATGGCTAGTGGCGAAAAATAGTATTTAAGGGGGGCGGGGCTGCAACACTCTTCAAGCATGGTCAGTGTGATGAGTGAAGTGCGCGTTTCGAAAAGGGCGCGAGAGTGACCAAAGCCGTCGGCGCAAGAAAAGAAAAGACGACGGCTGAATGTGCGTACGCGAGTTCTCGGGGCGGCAAATGAAAGAAGAAGATGTGCGAACAGGGCGCGTGAAGTTACGCAAGACGAATTTGTCCAATGGGGATCTTCCACGCGAGTCAGAAGAAGAGAGCCACGGGTGCAAACAGAAGAGCGAGCAGACGGGGCTGAGACGTGGCGAGGAGAAGAACGTGACCAGGGCGCGGGAGTGGCGGCCAGCAGGTTCCTGCGTCGAGGCCGCTGCGGGCTCCCACCTGGACACAGACCCAAGGTTCCATCGTCTGGCGTTGGCCAGGCCTCTTCTCAACGTCTGGCGTTGGCCAGGCACGCCTACGTCTCCTGCTCCCTCTCCAAGCGTCGGTGGACGAACGCCGAAAGGTCGCTGACCGCGATTCGCCCGACGCCACTGTCCCTCCGAGCGGCGCCTTCATCCAAGCCCAGCCTGAGAGCGTCCCAGCCGCACCTTCCAGCATCGCCGCCTGCACTACCGCGTCTCTTCTGTGGGGCTACGTGTACGGAACGGTGAACGGTCTTTTCCTTCTGAACTTACATCTATGCATTGTTACTGTTTATTAAGCGGCCCACTGTCCTGTTAACCTTTTCTATCTCTTTCATGTTTTGTTCCATTTTCTATCAATTTCTCTCTTTTTTCCGTTTGTTTAAATATACTGAGTGTTGTTCTTTTCTTTGGGCGCAAATGGTCTCGTGTCTCCTTCCCTCGATGACGGTTGTGTCATCCAGGTTTGCTCATACGAACCTACGCGAGAGCTAGTTAATTTAACAGCCTCGTGACAAATTGGCGTCCGCGACAGGACGAGACCGTTTGTGCAATGTAGTGTGTTGCAAAAGGAAGGGAAATGAGCACGTCAGATCTAACGGCGTTAGCGATACGCATGGGGCTTGAGGGCGATGAGTTGAAGGCATGGCTTGATGAGCGTGAGGCACGAGCTCGCGAAGACAGGGCAGATTTAGAAGAATTGGCAAGGCGCATGGGGCTAGAAGGTGAAGAGCTCATTGCATGGTGCGAGGAACGCGAGAGGCGAATCTGTGAAGAGAAAGCTGAAGAAATAGAAGCGCGGAAAGAGCAGTTGGAGTTTGAAAGAGAATTAAGGAGAAAGGAGATGGAACTTCGAGAGATGAAACAGAGAACGCTTCAGTTAAGGATTCAGCTTGCGGAGATAGAAATGAAGCGGCAAGGCGGTAACAGAGAGGTAGATAGTAGGGGTGAGCCCGGCAAAGGTCTCAGGTCAGAGCCAAGTATGGGTTGGCATAACTTAGCAAGAAAGGAAGGCTCAAGTTCCTTTGAAAGTGATGTCGCTATCCAGAAAGGTGCAAAAGATTGCATACTTAGTGAAGCACATACAGAAAGAGGGAGTCCTAGTGTAAGGGTGATAGATGTCCCCACGGAGACTGTTTTCGAAGTCTGTGGGGCGACATTTAGTGAAGACGCAGATTCTTCAGTTATACCGACTGCAACAGAAAGATGCAACATAGCTCTGCGCGAAAGCAGTGCAGGAAGCAAGTCGGTCGCCGCAGAGTCCTGTGTAGCACAGGCTGCGGTAGTGGATGGGACGGATATGGTCGAGAACCATATAAGTAAGCCTCCCAAAAAGAGAGCGGGAGTAACGTCTCGAGTAAATGCACAACCGATTTGTGTGGGAGAATTAAAGCAGAGTGCAGATGCAATGGTCGACAAATGGAGAACAGAGTCGAAAGCTCCGTCAGCACAATGTGATTACAAGGTCCGGCAAGATGACGCAGATGGAGGAGTCAGTAGTGTTGGAGAACAAGACGCTGCACTGGTACAAAGTGATCCCCAAGAGAGTAATATTTCACGAGTTATTTGCTCTCGGAGCAGTAGAGAAGCCGACTTGGACTCTATGGCGTCTTGGGGAGCACCAGTGATTTCTTTTAAAGTTTCTGGACCTTTAGAAGCTAACGGGCCGAGGCAAAGCATTCTCGTGAAGGAAGCCGTCATTCGGACGCTCCTGCACTGGTGCGCTATGAGACAACGCTTCCGACTGGAATGCAGACATTCCTCCGTTGACGCTAGCATTTTGGTGCTTGAGAATTCAATGCTTCACAGGTTTAGGTACAGACGAGCGTACGGTGGAAAATTAATCCAAGGGCGTCAGTTTCTTTTCTCGAGCCAGGTGATCAGGGCTGTTCGGCTTGTTTGGGACGCTATAACTTGAGCGTCGAGTTTGAAAACCGGTTGCTCCTTTTGGATTTTGGATTGCGGACCACCGAGGTGTACTTCGATCTTGTAAATATTTGTTTATGAACTTGCATGCCATGCGAAGTGTGACGTGATGTATAGTTTTTCGCATGACGGTGTAAATGTGTAAAAAATGTGTGGTCTACTCAACAAGTTGATTTTGTGTGTGGTAACTTTCAAGATTGATTAGGTGTCTTAGGTTAAGACAGTGAAGTGCACTGCGTTGAATATGTGTAGTATGTGGCCAAACGCGCATTCATCGACAGTTTTTTTTAGAAAAAAAAAACTTTTCGAAAGGGGGACTTATTGTGATGAGTGAAGTGCGCGTTTCGAAAAGGGCGCGAGAGTGACCAAAGCCGTCGGCGCAAGAAAAGAAAAGACGACGGCTGAATGTGCGTACGCGAGTTCTCGGGGCGGCAAATGAAAGAAGAAGATGTGCGAACAGGGCGCGTGAAGTTACGCAAGACGAATTTGTCCAATGGGGATCTTCCACGCGAGTCAGAAGAAGAGAGCCACGGGTGCAAACAGAAGAGCGAGCAGACGGGGCTGAGACGTGGCGAGGAGAAGAACGTCCAATTGTCACGAGGCTGTTAAATAACCAATATGCTCTCGTGTAGGTTCATGTGAATGTAAGCCGATGTCAAAACCGACATCGAGAAAGGGGACACGAGACCATTTGCGCCCAAAGAAAAGAACAACACTCAGTATATTTAAACAAACGGAAAAAGAGAGAAATTGATAGAAAATGGAACAAAACATGAAAGAGATAGAAAAGGTTAACAGGACAGTGGGCCGCTTAATAAACAGTAACAATGCATAGATGTAAGTTCAGAAGGAAAAGACCGTTCACCGTTCCGTACATGTAGCCCCACAGAAGAGACGCAGTAGTGCAGGCGGCGATGCTGGAAGGTGCGGCTGGGACGCTCTCAGGCTGGGCTTGGATGAAGGCGCCGCTCGGAGGGACAGTGGCGTCGGGCGAATCGCGGTCAGCGACCTTTCGGCGTTCGTCCACCGACGCTTGGAGAGGGAGCAGGAGACGTAGGCGTGCCTGGCCAACGCCAGACGTTGAGAAGAGGCCTGGCCAACGCCAGACGATGGAACCTTGGGTCTGTGTCCAGGTGGGAGCCCGCAGCGGCCTCGACGCAGGAACCTGCTGGCTGCCACTCCCGCGCCCTGGTCACGTTCTTCTCCTCGCCACGTCTCAGCCCCGTCTGCTCGCTCTTCTGTTTGCACCCGTGGCTCTCTTCTTCTGACTCGCGTGGAAGATCCCCATTGGACAAATTCGTCTTGCGTAACTTCACGCGCCCTGTTCGCACATCTTCTTCTTTCATTTGCCGCCCCGAGAACTCGCGTACGCACATTCAGCCGTCGTCTTTTCTTTTCTTGCGCCGACGGCTTTGGTCACTCTCGCGCCCTTTTCGAAACGCGCACTTCACTCATCACAGTCAGAAAACCAGACATTATAGTGCAGCACATGACTTGGAATTCACAATTAATTTTCAAAGTCAGCTAGAGATCGCTCACTCTTCTCTCAACAAATGATGTTATAATGCAAAATGATCGCATCGTTAATACAAAGTCCACAGCCCTTGGCTAATTTAAGCATCTTGAGCAGCATATTACCGAAGCCTCTGCGGGATGCTGTGACGAGCCAGCGCTGCACTCTGTAGTGTTAGAATTACACACAGCATAGCATTACACGAGCGCTCGCAGTCATACTGAAAGTAAGATGCGTATCCAAAGAAAAGAAAGGGCTTAAGGTCATGACGCACACTGACACATCCGCACCCCCCGTCCACGTAGCTCTCAGCGGGCTCACTGGTATGTAAGGAGATAGCGCTTATTAAAGCATGCGACAAATCCCTGTAACTCTGCTCGTACTTGACAGATTCTGAAAATGTTTGCGGCAGTCAGTTCGTGAGGCAATAAACGCCTTTAATGTAGTCATTTGATGATTATTTGAAAGAGCATTGCAGGGCCACTTTAAATGAAATACTGTAGCATGAATGCGAGATTCCTTTGAGGTATATAATCAGTTGTGTTATTGCTATGTTGGCAATGCTAATGTGCCTACTTATTTTGTTTATGTATGACACGTGAGGTGTGTTAAAGAAAGTCCCCCCCCCCATGTAAACCAATGAAGGCCTCCTTCGTTAGAGGGAACATTTGTGCATTTTTTTCCACTTTCAGAGATTGGGAGTTCCTAAACCACTAGTACTTAGCACTGCTTCAAAAGCAGTCCCAAGCAGTAGGGTGACAGCTCATAGCTTCCTTGATAGAAAGTGCATCGCTTAAATTATGGTGTGAATTGTTTGATAACTCTGTAGCCTAAGTGCTAACACAATTTCAAATAACTATCCCAGGGACCCTTAACCCTTTGAGGAGAATGGGATGAATCTGTCCCACTTTTTCTTCATCAGTAAAAGCTTCCTCCGCCACTGCACATCGTTATCAGCGCTATGATTTTCTGCTGCCGTGGGTAAGAAACGTTTAGGAAACCAAGAAAAAATATTTCACGTATTTACAGTACGTGGTGTCGGTGATACATTGAGTTTAAATTCATTTTGCTTTGTAGAAGTCTTCTACGATTGTTGTTCCAATGCATGCAAGATAGCCAAAGCTCTAGATTTGTGGTATTTTTCTCCTTTTCTGAATTTCGAGAGAAGTAGTTCTGGCATGAACCTATAGACTTTGTTTCAAAATTGGAGCAGTATATCGGCCAATAATCTTGTCGAAGCATACTCGAACGACAAATGAAGCAATTTCTTGCGAAACCTGACTATAAAACAGGCCCCCATAAATGCTTTTCCAAGTTTTTTCGGCACTGTTACTTTGCAAGACACGTTTTCTGGCGGAAAAGGAACTGAAATTCCTTTTTGTCATTTTTTACGACTATGGTACCAGTGGCAATGAGTCCAAAAGCTGTGACTCGGACGTTCCTGAAATTGAGAGGCAAAAGAAAATACAGTAGAACCCCGCTGTTACGTTCCTTTCTGATGCATTTTTCTGGCTGTTACGTCGTTTTCTGCCGGTCCCGGCGAAGCTCCCATAGGGTACAATGTATTAGGAACCCCGCTGTTACGTCGTAACTGTGGGACCGTTCCCGTGTGATACGTCGCGAAGTGCGCTTCGAGCCGACCGAGTGAGTACATAAGAGAGCGGCCATGGTGACTTTTCACGCAGCTTGGCCTAGTTTGACCGTAACATTAGCCGCATGAGAGGCACAAGCGACAGATACTTTCGGTTGACACAAACAAAAGCATAGCCTTCGAGATCCGTATTGCAAAGATGGCGTCTATGACGTAGGTGCTCGCTAAAGCAAGGCCTTCGAGATTGGCATTTACTTATAACAAAAGCATAGCCTATGAGATTTGTAATGCAAACATGGCGTCTATGACGTAATTACTTGCGAAAGCAAGGCCTCCGAGATAGGCATTTACTTGTGCCATCGCGTTGGCATTTATTTGTTGGAGCTGTTCAAGCTGGTTGGAGTTCACGTGGTCGTGGTTCGCTGTTGGACGCGCTGGTAGTGCTTGCGTGTGCTTATTATAGTTCTTTCAAACCCTGCAGCTGTTGGTTACAGCTGTTAATACATTTCTGTGGACGACGCCGTCCCCAGCTCCGCGTTTCGTTCTGTCGACTAGACCGTGGCTGAGTGCGCCAATGTGTGCACCAGGGACGAAATTTAGGAGTTGGGGGAGCCGCTTTCGGGGGTATTTCTACTTTTGCGAGGCGTTTGACCGTTTACTACAAGCCACGGTGGTCCGACACTATGCCAATGGTCCTACAGTATCGCTCGGCGACACCGACGCAACCGGCGACAATCTCACGAAGGTATCGCCATAAGCGATCGCTTGTCAAGTGTAGGCTGTGGTGGCACTAGATTTATGAAAAGGATGTGAGACTGCAGGTGCTCGAAAAACTTTTCGTGCTGCTCGGACATGAGTAAAAGCACCAGGCAATGTTACACGGTTTTTTCATGCGTAAGCATTGAAATAAAATTCTGTACCACTAAATATTTTGTCGTTTTTCCTGTTTTTCGGCTCTTGCGTTTCCCGTCTCTTACGTTCATTTCCTACGGTCCCTTCAAAAACGTATCAGCGGGGTTTCACTGTAATGACGAGATCGATACTCTAGAAAATGAGGAAGTGAAAGAGAACATGAATATCCAAGATTGAAGAGAAAAGCCTCAGGCATGGATGGAGTTCATGAATGTATTGACAGGATTCAGTGACGCCACATTGATGTGGTTTGCGTGGATTCACAGCCGTAAGTTTATATATGGGTGGAAAGTCGGGCGTAACTGAGGTGCTCGTCCTCATCTACGCCGACAGAAGAGACACAAAGGAGCTGAAATGGTCGGTGTATGCGAAGTAGTCCGATAGAGCTGCTGGCACAGCATAACAGATGCAAGTGCACATTTTGTACCACAGCCAGAAATGAGTTGTGCCAGAGCTTTTTTCTTTTTTGCACAGTTTATGAAGCGTCCCCCTGTACCACTTACTTCGAGCCTTTTCGTGCGAGAAATTTAGCTAAAGGATTGAAGCTTGGTGCGCTCATGAGGCAATGGGGCAGGTGTTGTCGCACTTTTTCAAAGCCCCATCATGGGTGAATGGGACACATACGTCCCACTTTTTTCTCGTAAACTAATGGTCGTATTTCTATGTAGGTTATTTGGATATTCCGCAGGCATATTTCTTGTTATCATGTGAAAAATATAGATGAACCCACAAAGGGTTAAGTAACTTGGGTCAGGCAAAATAGGGGCTCAAAGCATTTTGATGATTTTGGCAAGTAAGTTCCATCATTAGTAAACATACATGGGTGAATCAAGTGCCGCTTTGTCAGTGAGTAACTGAAAAACCAATTTAAGCTGCTATTTTCTTATGCGACATCCAAGTGACAGATTATTGTTATATCTCGTTATCATATTTACTCTATAGCAATGCGACCACGATTGTAACGTGAAGTATGACTTTTCAGTGTATTCCCAGGAAAAAAAATAAATCCGCGAATGCAGTGCATCACTGCACGGCAGAAAAACGGTAATATTATGAGATATCACAGCCACATTAGTGCACTTGTTCGTAGTCTTCAGAGGTTAAGTGCTCAGTTGAAGTTATCCTTGCTACTAGCCATTTCCCAGATGACACCATCCTTGGTTCCTCTTGAAGCCTCATCTGCTTTTCTGTCCACCCTTGGGTTATGATTCGTTGATAGCCAGCCATTTCGGAGCGATCATAATTTTCTAGCTCTTCTGCCATCAATATGGCTTTTTTGTTTGAAGTGGGCATCATACCGCGTGCTACGTGTAGCCGTTGTTCCAAACAGAACGAGCAAACACAAATTCCTGGTCAAAATCAGCATCACACGCTACTAATCTGGCACGTGCTGGAAGAACGCTGAAAAAAAAAATTTTGCCTTGTTATTGATTCAGATTTGAATGGGTGTTTACACAGTGCCAATATGTATTGTGAAACTGGTTAAACTGAAGATTTACATTCAAATTGTGTGCACCATTTTTTTTTTTCAGGTTACAATTTGATTGTAACATGAGGGTCAACTTCGAGTGCCAAAAAATAAACTAAAAACTCGCATCCATTTAGTCGATATTTATTGAAGATAAATTTAATCACTTTCCTATATACTCCATTTATCATGTTATTTGCTTTGTTAATGCTAATCAAGATGAGGTTGTCTAATCTATTTTTGGAGACTTATTTGATGATGGCTCATGAAACCATGCCAGCACATCTTCCATAGCACTGGAAGATGCCGCTTTTAAATTCATCAATGAACATTGCATCTATCCGTAAGTGTAATTGTAAAACTCAGATTACTTTCGTTTTTTTTTTTTCATGTCAAGTTTTCTGTCCGCTAGACAGTCACCCTATGGCGTTGATCATTGATTCACACCTGTCAATGATAAATAGTTTGAAGTTTGCACACACGTGTGTCTTCTATTGTCTTTTGTGCAAGAGCATAGTGGAGTAAACAGAAGGTACTATTTATAGTGAAGAAAATGAAAGCCTTTATTCCTTAGTTTCCTCTAGACCTGTGGTATCCTTACGCCATTATGACAACACAACTTTCTGACAGTGTATTTTCACTCATTCAACTCATTTATATACAGCAGATGGCTATAAAAAGTTCTCTCGGTTGAGTGTTTGAGTAATTAGCTCCTTTACGATACAGTATAATTCTTTGAGGCAAACATTAATTTCTCTTAAGCCGACACCGCTGAAGACATTATAGAGACAGCCGTCGTAAGAAGCTGGTGTTGCCTTTTCACGTGTACCACATCTGTTCAAGGGCTGTGTCACTACACCTGTGTCACTTGTCGCAGCTTCAAGATGCTCAAATGGTGGGCACAGTCCTTCCTGGTGGGCATTCCACGTGTGCTGTGTGGCTTCCGGGACGACAACGGCGTTGTAGGCACCCTCGAAGAGCTCGATGTCCGCGAGATGACCCACAGGGCCAAGGTTGGTGATAATTTATGAATTTGAGCTTGTTTTGTGCTTTTTCTCTTGAATGAATGTTAGATGAAGTTCTAAACAAAATATGCATTGATAGCAAAGCTCAGAGCCTTCCTTTACGGGTTACCTGATAGTGAGAGAATGCAAGATTTTACAGACAAGTTTCTGCGGCAGGCAAAGTGTTACATATATGTGACTTGTTGGTGGCGCCACCTAGACCAAGCGACTCATACCTGATATGGAATAAAGAGTAGTAGGGCAGAGGCAGGCTCTCGGCAGTTCACCACCAGCTAGTATGGCTATGCATTTCTTTCGTGCCAGTTATCCGCTTAGAATTTAACATTGGCGACGAGATAAAAACTCTACCAATTGTTACATGCCAAAGGACGGCTCACTCGAACCTTTCGACCCAGACAGTGGTCCCTGTCAAGAATGCAGCAACTCTTTGTGGCGAACGATGTGCCAGACACCAAGCAACGTGCAGTGTTCCTCAGGAGCTGCGAGTCGCGCACCTACTCAATTCTGCGCAGCCTTCTTGCATCCAAAACGCCGACTCAAACTACTCTCGACAACTGTTTGAAGACGTTGAGCAACCATTTTATGCCGAAGCCGTCGATAACGGTCAGCCGATTCAAGTTCAGTAGTCACGTTCGTGAAGAAGGTGAATCGGTCAGTGACTTTGTTGCCGCCCTCAAGAAACTCTGAGAACATTGCGAATTCAACACTTTCCTGAAGGACTGGCTGTGTGACTGTATCGTATGTGGCATAAAGGACGCGCAAATGCAAACTCGTCTTCTCGAAGAGCCTAACCTCGCACTTGAAACTGCGGTATCAACTGCTTTCGCCATGGGGTCTGCTAGGCGGGACGCGTCTCAACTCTGCGTGACGGAAGAGGTCGTTTCTACAAATGCAAATGCACTCATGATGTCTGATAGCACCTGAGTTGCTACCGATGTGGCGACGCCCACTACACCACGGAGTGTCCGCACATTCGCAAAACTTGCAGTTACTGCAAGAAGTTTGGTCACCTAGCAAGGGTGTGCCAGTCGAGATTTCCTTTTTTGTTAAGATGCACCAACTCGCCCAACAACAAGCTCTTCTAAACGACAATACTTCCTAGTCATTGTAGACACCTACTCAAAATGGGTTGAGGTAATTCCCGTGTCATCACCATCTTCTGACGCAACGATAAACAGTCTTCGAGCAGTTCTTGCGACTCATGGCATTCCTGACATTATAGTGTCAGATAATGGCACAGCGTTCACTGGTTTAAAGTTTCAGCAGTTTTTGCAGAGAAACCGAATCAGAGGCATCAGAGTGCCACCCTACCATCTTGCATCAAATGGTGCATCCGGACGGGTTGTTCGGTTGGTAAAGAACGAGCTAAAGAAGACGGCATCTGGTGAGTTCCAGACTCGGATTAACCGAATGCCGTTCCAGTACAGGACACCACCTCCCAGCCCCACTGGCAGAACCCCAGCAGAGCCACTTATGGGCAGGATACTTTGAACACCACTCAAAGCTTTGTGTCCCGACCCTCAAAGTGATGTTGTGTTGAAGCAGCTGAAGCAGAAACTACACCAGGATAAGGGAGCACGCCATGCTCAGTTGCCACTACCAGGTTCGCACATCCTTGTAAAGAACTCCAGACCGGGCCCTTCTTGGCTGCCAGCTATCGTTATTAATCCAACAAGTTCATCATCCGTGCAGCTGGAACTCACTGACGGGTCTAACAGCAATTGGCATGGTGACCACCTCAGACTGGATGACCATCCTCAGCCCCCTTACTCTGGTTGACCTGGAAGAATGCAAACAAGGCAGCTATCTCCTAATGCAGAGACTGAACAAGTTAGCAGATCTCCAGTGGATACTGAAGAGACGCCAGTGTCCATGGCGCCATAACCTGCACCAGAGACACCACCTCAGGCCACTGCTGCTCCACCGGTACTCCGCAGATCTCAACGAGTCAGGGAGCAAGTGACGGATGTCTCAGAAAGAAAGCCTCTTAATTGCTGAAACATTCATCCTGGTCCGGCGATCGAACCTGGGCCCAACGCCTTTCCGAGGCGTTTGCTCTACCAATTGAGCTAACCAGGAAGCTAGCAACTGGTAGCGCTAGGGCGAATTCAACAACCCGAAGCACATCGACACACATTGGTACCCCTTCCACCACCTTTTGCAGAAGAAGAAGAACAACAACAAAACTTTATTTGAGGGAAGGAGTAGAAAAGGGGGTACTCAGGAGCATGTTGGTTGGGGCCCCAAGTCCAGGGCCCCACTGGCTTGCGCCGCTCGCCTAACTTGACTCAGAAGCGCTAATTGCACCTCTGGGTCAGAGCTGGCAAGTTGTGCCTCCCACTGCTCCGAATTTTCTACAATGTTGTACCCTAAAAATGAGTTTGCTGGCTTTCGGTCACACCCCCAAGAGATGTGATATAAAGTTGGCAAACCAAGGACAAGCGTCACGGTACAACGTGGGATATATTTTACTGAGCCGCAATAAATTTGAAGACTTGTGGAGATCCGTAGTGTCTTCTCCTTCAAGCGATTTATGGGGGGCACTATATTTTTGCCGTGTGCTCCGCTGGTAAGCGAGAATACTGATGTGCACTGGTAGTGTAGATTGACCAAAAAAGTGATTTCATTTATAAAGAATTATGGCAGCTTTGCACTAGTGGTGCCAAGGCTGAAGAAAGAGTGCAGCTGGGCGGCCTTGCTTGTTTCTCTTTATTTTACAGCGAAAGCTGTTATGAGATCACAACAACGGCCGTAGTTATCCGTCGCCGCTGCCCGTAACCGCCATTGCGCGAAATAACAAGATGGAACGGGGTTCGAACCTGGGCCCTCTGCATGGGAGCCCAGTGTTTTCTACCTCAGAGCCATGCCAGTTCTTGAAACTGCTTTGCAAAAAGACCCTATACAGGCTTCATGTCGGGAAGGAACCACATTAACATATGTAATATACACTTATACCTCGATATAACAAACATGGATATAACGAATTATCGGTTAGAACGAAGCAAAGGAAGAATAGTCTTGTCAGACATACAGTGTTACAAATAAACGTTTATAACGAATTTTCGGATATAACGAAGTTATTTTCGTGACAGATGTGACTTTTTAAATGCGAAGCATTTCTTAGCGAACCTTTGACACTTTGAGCATTTCTATCTATCTGTCTGTCTGTCTGTCTGTCTGTCTGTCTGTCTGTCTGTCTGTCTGTCTGTCTGTCTGTCTGTCTGTCTGTCTGTCTGTCTGTCTGTCTGTCTGTCTGTCTGTCTGTCTATCTAGCCGCCTACGTCTCGGTGCTCTCATGATCGCCTCCTTAACTTGGTGTAGGCCGAAATTGTCATGGGAGGGTAAAAGGATTTCAGGAATACAGTAAAAGCTCGTTAATTCAACACCCGTTAATTCGGAAATTCGGATAATTCGGACGGCTCTATTGGTCCCGGCCAAAGTGCATGTTAATCTATGGGACCAAACCTTTCGTTAATTCGTCAGAATTGGGCTCTGCACCGCTTAATTCGGACAAATTCTGACGGCTGCCGCTACACAAATGTGTGGTAAAGCAGCGCTGGCACCACTGGGGCGAAACCGAAACTTGAGTGACATCGCCATCATCATCAACTAGTGGGGGCGATCGCAGCGTCACCGAACGTCGGAGTCTTCTTTCTTCGCTCCACTGCACTGCGCCTCCGACGCCATTTTCCCTTGTGTTGTGTCGGCACCAGCTCTTCTTGCGGAGTTCTTGTTTTTTCCCGTTGTGACCGTGTTTACATGTGAGGCCCGACCATGCGGCAGTAGCCGACGGTGGCATCGACGAGGTGTCAGCCGAGTCCACCGACGGTGACTGCCCGACCTTCGATGCTGTCCTTCCCACAGATATGACCCTTCAGGACTACATCACGATTGATGATTGTGTCGCCACGACTGGTCTCCTGCCCGATCAAGAAATTATTAATGATGTCGCGACCTCATCGCACCTCACGGGAAGTCTCGGAGGCGCTTTTGATATTAGAGGGCGTTTGCCTGAGCACTTCCGACAGTTTGCGTGCTGTTGGCCATTTGGAAAAGTTAAGAAAAATTGTAATGTAAGCCGGAATCTGCGTGAAAACGCAGACGACCATTACAAAATACTTCAGAAAATAAAGGTATGCTTGTCCAACTTGATTTTAATGTTGTTTTCCTGTTCATTCGTTAATTCGGCATTCGGTTAATTCGGACATTTTTTTCCGGTCCCGTGAAATCCGAATTAACGAGCTTTTACTGTATAACTGTCAGGTCATGACATGAATAACATGGAAATTCTGTCGCCTACGTCGTCAAACCCTTTCCTCCAGACACGTGTGGCACATACACGTTCACCATGGGCTGCGATGTACGGGTATGCGCCACAGGTGACTGACAATTTGTCTACTCAGGAACGGCGAGAACAGACATTGGTAATTTAAATGAGAGAGCGTTAAGAAAAGCGACATCGGCAGCGTTGACCCGACGAATGGAAAGAATAAGAATCCCAGCAGGAATCAAACCCAAGCATTCTGCATGGCATTCAGGTATTCTACCACAGAGCCACGCCAGGTCTATAAACTGGTTTGGAAAAGCAGCCTTGCAGGCGTAATGTCGGTGCAACGTCAATTGTGGTTATGGTGCTGGCGATTTAATTTTACAAGAAAGCAATAAACGCTACATATGTACTCCTACAATACGATCGTCACATCAGATTAACGTCCGTGGTTCCAGTGCTGGCACCGCTTTTATAGCAGTCTAATAAACATTACATTTTTATTCCTATGATTCATCAAGCTATAATGAAGCATTGCTCGACCCCGGTGGAATACATTAAAGGGACACTAAAGAGAAACAACGAATTGGTTTGGATTGAAAAAGTGTGTTCGGAGAACTCTTGTGTCGTTTATTTCACCACCATAAGTTTATTATTAGAGGAGAAAACCAAGTTCAAAGTTTCATTTTTAAATTTCGCACTGAACTTTGTAATTCATGACGTAAAAACTTCAAAGAGCATTTAACGTATTTTGGCGCCACTGGCTCGACGAAATTTCCACAAACTCGTTATGTCAAGTCTCTGGCCCCCTCAGAGGACAATGTACTTCGATTTAACCGATTAGGAACTACGTAGGCCCAAGCAGGCGTCGTCAAAAATATGTGACGTCACGGCAAATGGCGCGGGAATTCCAAGGTGGCGTCGCCACCTGTATTTTCTTTTTGCGCGTTTTCTCGCTTATTAAGCGTCTTCTCGCAGCAAGCGTGGTGTTTTTGGTATCGTGGAAAACTACTTTACTAACGCGAGAAAAATCGTTTTGCTCTTTAGTGTCCCTTCAACGAAAGTTACGTGTGATATTCACATGGTGGCACCATAAAGTGCACTTAGTTTCGATAATACTGACGTATCTACTGTAACGTGAGGTCTGCCGTTACGTCGCACCGTAAGTTACCCTTGAAACGCCAGTGTTGTCGACCTGCCTGGTAAGCCCACGATGCGCGCATAGCTACTGCACATACAAAAACACATCGTTCCATCTCGTAAAGCTTGGCTCAAAGCCATAAAGTACAGCACAGAAGCACTCGCTGACTGCTTCGCATGAAACCGATACCCACAACGCGTGGGGTCTGCCGAATTTTTTATAGTGAGGTTTGAGTGTAGCGTGGTAGAAAAGAACAACCAGGCGTCGCACAACGTGAATTCTGTAATCAGGCATCACACAATGCGAATTGCGCAGCAAGTGGGTTGTTGAATGCTTCCAACCCATTACAAAGGGCTCTGCCATAATTCTTCATCGTCATCAGGCACAGCATCAACAAAGTGCACATATATTATCTTTTGTGTAACGCCTTTAGACACTACATTTTGCTGTTTTAGTATATTTTGCATTTCTATGTTCGTGTGTTCACTTACATCTGTAATAATCAGTATTTCACCTACGTATATTTAACTCTTTTTTTGTACATGCTGTATTGCCCCCCTTACAAAATGCCCCACGAGGGCGCTGTAAGGTACTCATGAATAAATAATGCCTTACAGGTGTTTAGCGGGTACCACGGTTCTCAGAATGACAAAAAATTGCATAGTGGCTGCTTCCCTACTTCACAAAAATTATGATGATTTATAGCGTAGTGGGTTCCTCGCAAGTGCACTTCTATTTGGTTGCCAAGGAAGCCCATAAGGCTCTCATGATCCATTTCCTGAGGGCCTCAATAAAGTTCTTTCTCTCTCTCTCACGTTAACATATGTTATATAGCGTGGTAGGGGAGTGAAATAATGACTGGGTGTCTCACAATGCAAATTACATAACATCATTAAATGCAGCGCAAAAAACGCCGACACAGAAAAGGAGCACACACACAAAACGCTAACTATCAACTCAGATTTATTGAAGAACACACACACATATATGCCCATGAAAACAAACACGTGATCCCGAACAAAAAGAAAAGAGGAGATTTAGTGATTGGCAATGAGGTAATCTAATTCGATAGTATGCAACAGTATTGATGTCCTTGCGACACATGTTTCACCAAATTTGCTGATAAGAAATGCCTCTTCAAACTGTCGCTCAGTCTTTTCTTTTAATCTTACGAGCACAGTTGCTTCTGTCAGCTCAGGCACGCAGGTCCACTCAAAGAGGCCCTGTGGTCAAATAGTCAATATATTTAAACAGCGCTCCATCTGCCCGACATAGTAGCAATTTTCACAGACGTGTAGTTGGTGCCTCGCTTCTCCGCAGAATGACAAATAATGGCCTAGTGGGTGCTTCCCAACTTCACAAAAATTATGATTTATGGTGTAATGGGTACCTTGCTAGTGTACTTGTATTAGTAGCCCCAAGAGAGTTTATAACAGGCTCTAGAGATGCCGCTGTGACTGGGCTGCACTTTCCGCGCAAGCCTCGTGTTTTCTTTCTTTCTTCTCTTTCTTTCTATTTCTCTATGTGCTTCTTTTTCACTCTTTCTTACAATACTCTCTCTCTGTTTATCGCTTTCTTTTTATCTTTTTCTCTACCTCTGTGCTTCTGTTTTTTCTATGTGTTTCTTTCTCTGTCTATCTTCCTTTCTATCTCTTTATTCCCTTTATTTCACTGTTTTTTCTTCCCCCCTCTTTCTGTCGGTTCCTTGCTCCACTCGCACCTGCTGTACATGGCAGTGGGGCTTGCCCACTTCCTGTGGCACGCCTGAGGAGCTTTGCACGACAGAGCCCAAGCTAAACAGCTTCTCTGGGGAGAGAAGGAAGAGAGAACATTCTGCTCCATGATGATGATAGCTTTTTTTACAACGGAGCACAAGTTACCGACAGCCTAAACAGCTTCGCCATTAAAAATAATACACACTCTGAGGAGTGAGACTGTGCATTGGCAAGCACATAGCAGGGCTCAAAGTCATTTAAAAATCACGCCAAAAACCATACCTCCCGACGAAGGTGAGGGTTTGTTGACAGGTTCTTTTCCCTAATTCTTTCAGTATATATGTATTTTTTATACTGAACGTGGCTAGATCAGTTCAAGATATTCATTTCCTACCATTTTCATTATTTTCATTGCGAAATTTTTCCTACTGGGGATGTTTTTGTAGCGTAGTCATTGGTTTATGTCATGAGCACTTTCCGCACATGATTTTAAACATACAAGTATGTTTTTTTCTCATGATCATCAGTTTTTTGAAAATTTTCCAAACTTGATGTTTTTTTTTTTTTTTTTTTGAAAACTATCCAACCGATTGCACTGAAATTTTCTCATATTATACTTGAATTCCTTCCAAATAGTCTGAACCTAAAACTTTGAGAAACTTTGCGAGTTATAATTAAAAGAAATAAGATTAAATGAAAAGTCGGTCTTACAGCACAGGGCAAGTGAGGACAATATTTTTTTTCCTTGTGAGATAAATGTAGAAAGAGGTTTCTATAGCTAGAGATTAATGCCACTACCATGTGGAATTAGCACACCAACGTTCACGGTCATACTGTGTTTCGTTTTTGAGAAAAGGTGCATTTAAATTTACAGCGCAGTTTAAAATTTAGCACTCAAATACAAAAAAAAAGTAAGAAAGGCTACAGGGTCAACATTAAAAAACTGAAAGTTTGAAACCTTCTTATTGAACACGCAAAATTTCACAATAAAATAGGGAACAGTTCCTGAAATATAAAGCTGAAACCAAGATGACCTGATTACCCTTCATCTTGAGAAGCTTTTAGCACAAACTAAGACAGGGAGGGAACAACACCAGCGCTACTATCAACTGAAGGCTTTATTGGGCCAGAAGAAAACATATATACTCGGACTACGTCACTCGCGGCACATGCGCACGGTCAGCGGTGCAAACCAAGGCACTATCTCTCCATACCTATTGTTAACCTATTGTTTTGTTACATGTGCCTCAAACCTTGTATACTGCATTCCATTAAGTTGTGGACGGACGTATGTGGGGCAGACGGGTCGCTGCCTTAACATACGTTTAAGGGAGCACCTCTCGTCTTTAAAAGGAAAGCCGCTCACGCACTTAGCAATGCATTCTGCGCAGTGTGGATGCGAAGCATGCTTTGGTGACACGGTCAACTTATTTAAGCACCGTGATCGCACCACGCGAGAACTGGCAGAGGCTTATCACATACACATTAGGGGATCATCTTGCATCAGTCACCCGTCAGTAACGATTTCTAACAAAGAAGTTTCGCTCCTAAAGGAAAGGGGTTAACAATAGGTACGGAGAGATAGTGCCTTGGTTTGCACCGTTGACCGTGCGCATGTGCCGCGAGTGACGTAGTCCGAGTATATATATGTTTTCTTCTGGCCTAATAAAGCCTTCAGTTGATAGTAGCGCTGGTGTTGTTCCCTCCCTCTGTGTCCCTGTCTTATTTTGCGCTAAAAGCTTCTCAAGATGAATATGTACCAACTAGCTCGACTTTCGGTCTTACTTCTGATTACCCTACCATACCTCCTTAACATGTCATTTGCAACGTATAAGAACGAAATTGGTCCATAAGTTGGGTACGTTCCATCCTCACAGTATGCGTAGTGTATGCATAGATAATGGAAACTAATATTATTGTACCTGCATAGTTCCATTCAAACAGCACGAAGCACGAAAAGACTGCATGCCTGCCGGAAGCTGTTTCCCATGCTTTCTCATTCTTCATACAAGACTGGAATGAGCTTCCCTTAAACCCAGTGTTTTAATTCAGCTCAATCTTCCTCATCATCTGAGCCCCGACCTCTCCTTACAGCAATTGGAGGTGTCATTAATGAATTGATAAATATGTGTGAGCTAGTGGCTCGCTACATGGCTCAGGAAGCCAGACTTTACTGGCTACTAACAATGATTGTTTACATTCTCCGAAGATTCTGCTTAATTATTCCCTATGCTCAATTGGTGCTGGTAATACTAAAATTGCGAACACTAGGATGTCAACGTCATCTTGTAATAATTGTCAAGATGGCTGATCAATATTCGATAAACATTTGGAAAGTGTTCTATGTTTATGACGCCCAGCACAAGCGGAACACGGGCGAGAAAAAGAAACGACGACACAGGTGCTGCATACTTTCCAACTTGCCTGAAGTATTTTCCAACCCTGTTCTACGTTTCATTCAACTTGCTTCTGGTAATAGTAATTGAGTGGGTCTCAGCAATCATCATTTGTACAACTCTGTTGTATACAGAATTTAACGAGTGATAATTTGAACCGTTTGGCAGGTATGGTAGCGCTGTGTGCACAACATTGTTCTGAAGCTAAGAACTTTTTAAAGAGAGAAAAAGAAAGAGCAGGCTGATGCAGTGTGGTGATGAGTCCGAATGTCATGAACCTGGTGAGGTAGCAGCAGTAGGCGACGAGAACAAAAGTGATGCATACTACAAGAAGGAATCCGGACACCAACGAAAATGATTTAAAGGGGTACTGGCACCAATTTTCAAAGCTGAGTTTACTCCGTCTTACAATTCTCCTGTATACAAAGATGGCTGGGAGCGAGTGTGAAGTAGAGATGGTAAAATCGATGAACGATTAATTGATTAAGAGTATACCGCAAAACGGTTAATTGTCATCGATGTCCGCCTTTAATTTAATCGAATTAATGAATTGAAACTGATCGATACAGCACCCTCCACCTCCAACACCGCCCCTCGGCTCGAGCGCATGGTTGCGAGGCGAGCGATGCCAATACACAGAAGTCGAGTGCCTCTCCTCTTTATCACTACAGCACATACAGTCGAGCCCACATATAACGGCCCCACTTAAAACGAACGATGCCCACGTGACCGTGGAAATATACATTATCTCTATGGCGCAAAATCGCACTTACAACGAACGTCTCCGAGCCCTGCCGATCGGTTACAGCGAACGAAGTCGGCGCTCTGGCAACTTCCCGGGACACTACTTTCGATCACTGATAAGCCATTGGCAAGGTGCCCATAGATTCCTATTGTTAACCCTGCCTCCGCTGCCGTCTAGTTGTAGCTCTCCCCAACCGTTGTTTTGTTATGCACCCCTTCGTCCTTTGTCCCGCATCCCCACCAACTTCGACAATTCGCGATTCATTCCGCGTGCATGCTCACTGAGCGTGAACGGCCCTAAATTTTTCTGACACCCGCACAGCCGGTGCAGGCTACTCTTCCAAGCAGGCTACCTGAACTACCCTCCCTCTCAGCTCCTTCGCCAGTCTCCACTAAAGTCCCTAGATTTTTCCCTTCTACCTAAGTACCGACAACTGCCTTCTCTCCCGGCTTTCTCTCTCGCGCAGCTGGCGTCTGCCGCCATTTTCTTCCTAACTTAGAAGATTTACAAAGCCACGTACGTCTAAGTATACATTAGCCACGCATCTTTCAGCGGACAATATGCTAACGCAATGCGCCTTTCTTTTCTAGTGAGCGGGGGACACGTTTCACCAGGTGTTTGAAAAGTGTTAGAAAGAACATGGCTATCAAAAACGAGCGTTAGCCAATGAGATTCGTCGGGGACGCTTCGATGGTTGTCGGTACTTAAGGAAGAAGAGGGAAAAATCTAGGGACTTTAGTCTCCGCCGCTCTGCGGCGCTGCCGCATCCGGCTTTTTTTTTTTTTTTTTTGCTAGAAACGAGCCCAGAGAAGTTACACGTGCTTGCTTGTCTTATCACACGTGCACGTCTTGCTCACTGTTGGTGTTCGCGTAGCGTGCGGTCAGAATGGCGGACGGTGGCACGAAGCGAAAAGCGCTGGACATTGCTACCAAGCGAGCCATTTTAGCAGAGCTCTCTCAAGGTGTGAAAAACTGCGAGTTGGTTAAAAAGTACGGCGTAAGCAAGTCAATTATATTGACGATCCTGAAAAACAAGGACAAGATCATCATTGCCGATGCCAACTCGACTGACAGAAAGCGTCTGCGAAGGGCCGCCTACGCGGACGTGGAGGACGCGCTACTGAAATGATACGTCGACGCGCGGGCTCGGAACATTCCGGTAAGCAGTCCTCTGATGCTGGCCAAAGTGAAAGACTTTGCATTCCTGTTGGGCTTTCCCGACTTCTGCCCCGGAAATGGCTGGCTGCATCGGTTCAAGGTGCGTCATGGCATTGTTTTCAAATCGATAGTTGGTGAGGCAGCCTCGGCAAGCGACCAAGATGTTGCCTCATGGCTTGAAACAAATCGAGACACCATTTTAAGCTATGCGGAGCGAGACATCTATAACGCAGATGAAACTGCATTATTCTATCAGATGCTGCCAGAAAAAACTCACGCCATGAAAGGTGACACGTGTGCTGGCGGCAAACACAGTAAAGTGCGCATCACAGCACTTTTGTGCACGAATATGGATGGCAGTGACCGGCGCGTGCCCTTTTTAATCGGGATGTCGAAGAAGCCGCGTTGCTTCCGGGGCTATGTGCCTGTGTGTTACAGGCATAATGCGAAATCGTGGATGACGTGCGATTTATTCGTAGAGTGGCTGAGCGAATTTGACCGCGACATGCACAAGCAGGGCAGGCGCGTGCTGCTCGTGGTCAACAACTGCTCCGCGCACCACGTACAAGCTTCTCTGATGGCAGTGACCCTGCTTTTCCTGCCGCCCAACACAACGTCTAAAGTGCAACCGCTTGACTTGGGCATCATTCGCGCGCTTAAGAGTTATTATAGGTGCCGCGTTGTGGAGCACTTGCTCATAGCTGTTGACTGCCCGGCAGCCAACCTGCCGCTTCGGGTGACTTTGTACTCAGCTTTGGAGATGCTGTAGGCATCGTGGATGGAGGTGACGGCTACATGCATGCAAAACTGTTTCCGCAAGGCCGGCTTCGTTGACGTCGGACCCGATGCCGAGCCTGAAGCTCTCGAAGAGGACCGATCCGGCGGCGATTTGTGGCAGCGCGTCGTCGACTCCGACATGGGAGAGCGGGACACCTGCTGGGAGGACTTCGTTACGGCTGATGATGATGCCGACACTGCGGAACCGTGCACGGATGAGGGCATAGTGAATGAAGTGCACGGCAAGAGCGATTCGGAGGAATCGGATGACGACGACGACGAAACTTCGGAGCCAGCGCCCACAAGCGTGCCTGTAGCAATTGGCTGCATAGATAGCCTAAGGCAGCTTGTATATGCCAAGGGCCTCGGCGAAGAACATGCTGCCGCCTTAAATAAACTCGAGACTGTACTTATCACATCTGCGCTGTCGAAACAGACGTGCATCACGGACTTTTTCGCAAAAAAAAAACAAATTTTTGGTTTTCACTTGCAACTTTTTTAAAGCTGTGTTTGATTTACTACGAACTTCGGGATATAACGAATGGATGCCGCGTCATGCTCAGGTTCGTTATAAGCGGACTCTACTGTATTTCTACGCTAGTAGAACGAGCCCGGAGCAGCCGCCGGCCCTACCCCATAGAGACAGAAATGAACTCGCCCCGATCTCTGTCGCCTACAGAGTCCACCTCCAAGCCCTCTGCAAGGCTTCAAGCCCGGGCAGGAGGTGGCCCCAACCTGACAAGGCAGAAATGCACTTGCCCGCTTCTCTCCGCTCACAGCTATACCGCTGTTCTGCATTCACCTCCTCTTGCCCTCCTTTCTTCTATCGAGGGCTGGTTAACTGTCCGCAAAGTGCACTTGGGGATTGCGTGCTATATTCAGGGTGTCTACTGACCGGGAAAACCGGGAATTCTCAGGGATTTTGGGTAGTCTGGAAATTCTCAGGGAAAACTCAGGGAAATTGTGCTCCCATCAGGGAAAATCCACAGTAACTTTATTGAAAGGCAACGAAAGTCGCGGTAGCGCTGGCTCGATATTTTGTGAACACATTTTTCAAATCAAACGGCCGCTGCGGCTGCGGGGAAGTGGCGCGCACACCTCGATGCTGTCATCGCCTTCGGAGCGGTGAAGTGGGAGAGAATCCGGCTAATGCGTGTCATGCGGGAACCATGAACCACGACACATCATATCGCACAATGTTGCCAGGGTGTTCTGTGACTACGCAGTGTAGTTCTGTATTCTTTCTCGCGCGTGCTGTGCGTTAGCGCCCGATATGGTGTTTTTGTTATCGCCGCGTGTCAAGTAACAAGCATGATTAGTTGTAGAAGTGGTAGCAGTAGATGTAACGAGCTTGCGTTATCTTGCAAGCGATCGCGATCATTCAGGAAGCGGATGTCTTCGACAAGGCTGGTATCGGGCAAGCCATCCCAATCGGTGAGAAAAAAGACTACGCTTGTTGGCTGTTATCGGAGAGCTCATTCGCTCTGATCCCGAGCTTCAAAGATGCTATTTAGGACTCCGTGAAGAATATAATAAATTTCCAGGCGAGAGCTAGCGTAACTAACGAATCCATTCACAGCAAGTGAAAGCTTTTTTCTTTCTTTTTTTCCCGATGAGGGCACTGCTGAAACAAGTTTTAGGCAGTCGACCGATATTTTTGGGGGCTGCAGCTCGCAGTTACCAGCCACACCACGTGGATGTTTGCTACAAAGCCGAATTACAAAACTTTTCAGAGCCAAGGCATAGCGGCGGCCGAAATTCGCGACACTAGCACGGGTCGCACTTGCTCGATTCGGCGCGCGATGTCGGAAAACAGTAACGTTTCCACCATAATTGGATGTGCCGTAATTCAGGCTGTTGCCGTGCTTTCATGCGATCTTAGCCCGCAGCTATATTGCCTTTTTTTGCGATAGCAATTATATAGACACTCCGACGCGAATTTTTCGCCTTCGCCATGATCTTCCTTATCAAGTCCAAATCGGGATTACATCACCCCGCGCGTCGTATTCTCCATGCGCGAGCGAAAGCGCGCGAGCGCTGCTGACGAACGGGGCTTGAGCAGAGATGAAACGAGCCGATCGTCTCGTTCGCGCGATGGGCACATGGAGATAGGAGCCGGCGGATTGGGGAGGTGGGGGGGGACTGCGTGAGTTTGACAGGAAGTGCGTACTTTGTACCAGCGGGCGTGGTCGCGTGCGCTGCGGTATCTTTAGTGGGGATCAGCAGACGGCTCATACCTTTGTAGGTGTTGTGCTCTAATTGCAAAACTTCCGTTGAAGCCATAGCAGTGGCGGATCCAAGGGGGGGGGGGGGGCAGCCCCCGCCCCCTCCCTTCAGTGCTTGTCGTCCACCTCCTTTGTCAGGCTGCCTGTTGAGTTTGCCCCCTTTTTCAGGTTGCTTTGCCTGCCACAGCCCAAAAGGGGTAAAGAGAATCTTGTCCCTGCTCTCTACCTCTCTCATCGCTCTACCTTTTCCTGCTTGCTGAACATATCGTAAGTGGCGCGAAGCTAGGAACATGAAAAAGGGCCGGAGGAAAGAGACAGAACAGCGCCAAACTACCAACTGTTTATTGCCAGCGCAGGCTGAAAAACAGGTAAACTTCCGCACATGCGCAGTGGAGTGGAAAAGTTACCCCAAACATGACATCACGTGAGCAGTTCAATAAAGAAGGACAACTCAGACTGAAAGAGAACAATGGATGTGTCACTGACACAAGCGGACCCTTTACTTCTAATATGATACGCCTCAAGTAATTCCCTTGCTGTTTGATCTCTGCTTTTGCTGATAATCCTAGCTTGCGCAAAACGTGGCACACACGAGCATGACCTGACATGCGCGGGAAGGTGCGCACCATCACTCTTACCAATGCTGTTGGCATGCTCCCTGAGGCGGTCGTCGATACACCGACCCGTTTGACCGATGTAGGTCTTGCCACAGCTCAGGGGAATTTCATATACAACCCCTTCGGCACAACGCCTGAAAGGTTTTACGTGCCTCTTTTGGCACCCTTGCTCCTTAGCACGAGAGATTCGTCGGCACAAGTGCGCCAGTTTATTCGGAGCGGAAAACACAACAGGGATTGCGAACCTAGCGGCCACCTTCTTGAGGTTGTGGCTCAACTTGTGCAAGTACGGCACCACCTGTGGTTTGACGCGCTCCTGTTCTCTCGAGTGCTCTTCCTGAGTGCTGAAGTTCAGCTTCCGTAGCAGAGATTCGGCAACGGCATGCAAGACCGCCCGAGGAAAGCCAGCCTTTTCCAGTCTGCCAATCTGATTACACAGGCTGGTCTGCATCATGTGCGGACACGATCTGCGCAGTGCGGATTGAAGGCAATGCTGAGCAGTACTACGTTTTACAGTCTTAGAATGCGTGGAATCAAATGGCAAAAGCTCTTTTTTACTGTGAGGCATGTAAGCACAGCAAACATGATCGCTTTTCACGGCCAGGTTAATGTCTAAAAGCTGCAAAGCATTGTCGTTTGGAAGCTCATGAGTGAAGGTTAATCCTTTGGAATTTGTGTTAAAGGCATTTAAAATGAAGTCCACCATTTCATGGTACATTTCATTTACAACGAAGGCTTCTTAGGCACCGCCATAATCCCCTCTGGGCTGTTGTAAATATGCGTGACCCACCAAAATGCACTGCTAAGTGGGGGCTTCAGCCTAACGTGTGTGTTAGAGAGTGACATCACCGAGCGATATGGTCTCTACCCATCTTGACATAAAACAAAGTTCTGCTTCACTCAGGGAATTTTACCAAAAACACTCAGGGAAAACCTGGAAAACTCAGGGAATTTATAAAAGTTAACTCGGTAGACACCCTGTATATTGCATTATTATTACTGTTTGGTGTGTCTCCTGTCTCCTTTGTGATGTCATAATAGCAAGCAATCGCAAGAGGAGTGCGATGTGGACGTTGTTCACAAAAGATTTGAAAACAAAGACTGCAAAGTGTGATAAATGTAGTAAGCAGTACTCGAAGCTAATGACGGAAACTCAAGATATCACCTGCTGCACGCCCACTTTATTAACATACGAAAGAGCCATCCTCCAAAGAAAGGTGATCATGACGAAAACTACAATGTTGAACACCCCGTTCCTGAAGACACGAATCCGTCTCTTCAGGTACGTTATCAGTATCTCGCTATGTAGCCAGTAGCCATCCACCTTTGTGTAACTTATCTTGAAAATCAAGTCGATTCTCGATTACGTAAGGCATTCTTATGTTTCAAAAGGATGGATTCTTGATAATTCACATTCGTTCAAAAAGCTGGGTCCTCTTCACAGGGACCTCTTCCTTGGTCGATGTGTTATCAGCACTATGGCTTCATTGAATGAAAGCAGCAAGGCGCGGTGGTCAACACTCAAAAGTAAAGTTTGTTTTGTGTAAATTTTCAGACGTGCGAGTGCATCATGCGTCTTGTTGCTTATTTTGTTCGTGCTCATTTTTGGCATAGCGCTGTTTCATCATGTTGCCGCACAAACTCAGCTCTCCTTGCCTTTGATAAACCAGTGGTTTTCATTGCCTGAAGTGTCTATTGCCACTTTTTTGGTATTTTATTTAACGCTCAGCTTTTACTTGTTTTTTTGTGTAATTGCACTATACAGTGGTCCAAGAAGTGCCACATTGTAATGTGCTTTGTTTATTTCTCGACTGGTTCCTATTGCCATCATGTTTTACTCCTTAGCAAATAAAAGATTATTTTTTATCACTGAAAGAAAGAGAGAAAATATATTTGGAAGGCAGGGAGGGTGGCCTGAGCTAGTACACCTCGGCCCGCTACACTGGGTTGGGGGGAACGCAACGGGGGAAGAGTGATGAAGTGTGATGATGGGGACAGGAATAAGTGATCCGTATATATTTAGTAAAACATGATTACTACCGTAAAGGGGAGAAGAACGCTAATCATCTTTCGTTATGCTATATACCAGCTAGCCCAACTGTCCGCCTTATAGTGTATCCATGATGGTGAAGCGCTAAAAGAAACGAAGACTTACGAAGAACACAGGACGCAGCGTGTATCGTCACACAGCCCCAACGATGAAGGGACGTGTACAACAGGATGCGGAGCAAGCCTCAACAATCCTTTATTTCATTGGGCTGACCTGCCCCTGAAAGAAACCAGTGAACCGCAGTACGGAGGGCGAAGAACTACCCCAGCGCCCACAGCTGCACTCACTTTAACTGCGAGGAGCATTTCCCGATAAAACCTGGCACGAAGATAAGTTGACGGATCACGCATTCATGATGGAGTGCAGATACACACTAGTCACGCGCGTCTCAAGCAAAGCGATAAGGATGGCAAGTGATCGCGGCATTACTCCCCTTTTAAATAAGCATCGACCAGATGCTTAAGAAGAGCAAACATTGAAAACCGAGAATAGTGTCCTACATAAGAACACATGAGAACCAAAGGAAGATCAAAATTCACACTTGACATTGAAAACAGTAACGTCTATTACCGTGTGTAATAGGGTTTCAGGCGCACGACATGCACAAGTTCTGGGCAAGCGCGATGCCGTTGTGGTGTCGTCGTGCCACCACGGACAACTTCATAGTCCAGTTCACTAACACGACATACAACCTTGTAAGGTCTAAAATAGCAGCACAAAAACATTTCGCTGAGTCCTCGGCGTCGAATAGGCGTCCAAATCCACACATGGTCACCGGGTTTGTATTTCTTATGGTGGCGGCGTAAGTTGTAGTGTCGAGCGTCGATGCACTGCTGTTTCTTAAAGAGGTCATGAACCACTCGTTGCGCTTGGCGTGAAAAACACCCTGGAATGAGTTGGACCCTTCCCAGGAATATATAGTCGAAAGAATTTTTCGGAAACCTAAAGTAGGACCGGAGATATAGGGATCGCTACATTTACCTGACACATTCCCTCTCAACTCGCTTCATTCCAGAGGAGAGGGCAGCGCCGTTCAAGGTGCCCTGCCCAGTGCATTACGTCACCTCGCTTCAATGTTGTGTGGTTTCCTTTCCGCGTAGCATGAGGTTACTTCTCTAAATTGCAGGTAAATATTCATGGTTCTCAGTGAAGCTCACATTGCGAAATTAAAATAGTTTGTCGCAGTGTGGTTTTTGTTAAGTTGAGGTTTGTTATATTGACGTTTGACTCTGTGTGATTAAGTGTCTTAACTAGTTTAGGCTATTGGCCTAACATTTGCATACTTTTTTTTGTCACCAGTAAAGAAAATAATATTTGTAGCAACATGTAGCGCGAATGAGTTGATTTAAATTGAAACTGTAGCACGAGGTTACTTTGCTAAATTGCAGGTAAATATTCATGGTTCTCAGTGAAGCTCACATTGCGAAATTAAAATAGTTCGCTGCAATGTGGTTTTTGTTAAAATGAGGTTTGTTATATTGACGTTTGATTCTGTGTGATTAAGTGCCTTAACTAGTTTAGGCAATTGGCCCATCATTTGCATACTTTTTTTTGTCACCAGTAAAGAAAATATTTGTAGCAACATGTAGTGTGAATGAGTTGACTTAAATTGAAACTGTAGCATGAGGTTACTTCGCTAAATTGCAGGAAAATACATACATGGTTCTCGGTGAAGCTCACATTGTGAAATTAAAATAGTTCATTGCAATGTGGTTCTTGTTCAATTGAGGTTTGTTATATCGACGTTTGACTCTGTGTGATTAAGTGCCTTAACTAGTTTAGGCTGTGAACACAGCGCAAAGTAAGACACGAGACAGAGAGCAACGAAGACGAGCGCTGACTTCCAACTAAAATTTTATTGTGAAGAACCAGCAATTTATGAAAAACGACACTTGATAAAAACTGCATATGATCACAATTTAAAATGGAATACCAACTAGCCCGTACCCAAACCTTGCTTTAGTTTAGGCTATTGGCCTAACGTTTTCATACTTTTTTTTGTCACCACTAAAGAAAATATTATTTGTAGCAATATGTAGTGCGAATGAGTTGACATTTGTTTTGACCGGGCGGCAATGCAGCATCCTTCACCTGCCTTTTGTGCACACTTGCTTCCATCTGGCACCTCTTGCTTGCTCCCTCATTGCTCAAGTGCCTTTTTCCCCTGTGCCTGTCTTCACTGGTCAGGGGACATCATTCGACTTTCTTCTCTTCAGCTGTCAACTGGCATGTTTCTCGCCTCTGCTCAACCAAGCGTACAACACATTCGCAAGAAATATATGTAACAAGCGTTGAAAGATGGGCGAGTTGGTAAGCTTTCATCTCCTAGCAAATATGCAGGGTTTACTTATATACGCGATATAAGACTGTGACAGGTTCGTTTAATAAAGCCAGTTGAATCAGCTGTGCAATACTATTCTTGAATAAGAGACGGAGGTGAGCGTTTGATTTTCAGACAAATGAAAATATATTTGCACACACACAAAAAAAAAATAAACGAAAGGGAAACACTAGAATGAACAAAAGGTAATCTAGCTAACAAGCGTCAGCCTGAACACAAATACATAGAGTTCTCCTTAAACAAGGGAATCTTATCATGAGCCTAAAAGTTGTGCAAGTCCACGTGCTACTGTCATCAGGAAAGTCCTGATGTGGAAACAGAGTAGTACGGCTCACTACCGGGTTGGACACACAAGCAGTCGGGTGAGGAGGACGCGGTGGTGGAAGTCTCCAAGCTCGGGCCCTCAGCCCGACGGCTCACTTCCGCTCCCGGTGGATGCCGTCATCGGCGGTGCTGTCTCCTGCCCGAGCACCACACCACGCCATGCCGGGGCCTCAGCAAAAACCACGCCGGTAGAATGGTCGCCAGGTCCTCGTGCAGGCCTGCGCCGGCTAGGTGGACGCCTTCAGAGCCCGGGTACAAGCGCCCGACAAGCTCGCAGTCCGCACCCTAGCCACGTTCCTAGAACAGCCAGCACAGCTCTTCTTCTTTTTCGTCCCAGTGGCTCTCGGCGATTTCTTTATTTTCCGTGTGTGTTTTTTTTTGTTCCATGCTCCGATGCTCGGCGTGCTCACACAAGTAGTACGCTGTACGTCGTCTTCGTCGTTTTTGCTGCTCCAACCATCGGAAGCACCACACTCGCGCACTTCACTCATAACAAAGACCTCCCGCAATCACTTGCGGGAGGCCTTATATTGATGAAAGCGGGAAGTGCGTTAACGTGAGATTAAGACAACACGAGCGTTCGCTATCCAAGAGCCCGGGTTTCCATTTGCCAGCACACTGCAGGCAGTGCTGTTGCAAGCCTGTTTTTCAAGATGCGAATGCCATCTCTAGAGATATCAGATACATAGGGCAAAAAATAATAGAGGCTTTCCATATTAGAAGAAAGGGAGAAGGGTGCGTCCATGAACCCTCCATAAGTCTGTCGGATAAGGAGTATGCATATCTCAGTTCTACATGCTACTGTTGACTTACGTGGCCTTTCACGTATACCTGTTAAAATTTTGTGTGTGGGATTTTTGGTGTGGGTTTGCGGTACGCTGATAAACTTTGCATACCTGCCAAGTCTCCCGGATTACCTGGGAGACTCCCGGATTTTGAACGTTTCTCCCGGTTGTACAGGTCATAGGAAAATCTCCCGGAAATCCAGTTTTGCCCCGCGCGTCCAGTGCATTGCGCGCCCCGTGCGTCACGGTGACGCGAGGTGGGACGTTTCGCGTACAGATGCGCTACATGCAATTTAAAAAGTGATCCTAGATGTGTTATATGTCATATCAGCCGTTAATATTTCGTAGATGATGCGTTTGCTTATACACAAATCTATCCCACAAGTTATCTCGCCTTCAAAATTTTGTGTCACTACTGCTTTAAGTGGAAAGCCCAGCACTTAAAAGGGTAGCCGTTACCGATGTCTGTCGAGATAGCGCGTTCGCCAGCGGTTGCGACCGTCCCCATCTCAACGGCGCTCCTTATGGTCCCTTGCCCGACGAAATAACTGGTAAGCAAGCGACAACAGGCCTCGCACGCGGAACGATGTTATCGCATGTGCCCTTCGCGCGACGGTGACGGCCGGGTCGTTTCATCTCTGCTTCAACCGCGTTCATCCCTAGCGCTAGCGCGCATTTACTCGCACATGAAACAGACGATGCGTAAGCGATGTTATCGGTTTGGACTCTGTACAGATCAGCGGCAACCGCAAAATCCCGCTGACAGTGTCCATATAATTCATATCGCAGTACCCCCCCCCCCCCCCCCCCGCCCCGTTGAGTAGATCTCCCGGATTCCGTTTCTCCAAACTTGGCAGGTATGACTTTGACTGTGACACGTCTTTTGCTGTACACTTTTGCTGGATACGTCTTTTGCTGGACTATGTTTACAAAAAATCAGTTGTGAGCCTGTTCTCATCTGTCCCTTTCGTTCCTTCTTTGTGTCCCGTCTGCTGCGCAGTTTACTAGAAGATGAGAAATTCACAAGAAAGGGTCCCTCTCTTGCAAATGCGTCAAGTGATACATACTACCTGTTGTTCCAAGTACGTCTGACACACTAGGCCACGGACGAGTTCTACAAAAAGAATATGTGTTCTCACATAGCATTGAAGTACCAGTGGGCTGGAAACCATTCAATGTCATCTTATCTTCCACATAAGACCAGTTGTTGGTACTTTGAACACCGTTATTGGTAACGTGCCTGTCATTTGATCTAAGTTTGCTGGACATGTATAATTCCGTGAATATGTATAATTTCTCTCACTGTGCAGGGCATGTGGTCGGGTGCGGTGTGCATGAACTTCTGCAACCAGCTGCTGTCCTTCATTAAGAAGCACGCCACACAAGACGACCCAGAGTCAGTTCTTCATTGATTCTCCTGAGACCAATGTCTTTTATTTGTCATAGAGGCATCAGGTGTGTGTATGCAGTGCTTGAGGATTTTATTAAAACTGCAACGCCAAGTTACTTCAATCAATCATAAAAAAAAACATAGTACGAGCATGTTTTTCAATGCAGCTTAGGTTTGGAAATGAAAAAAGTTTGTTACATTGTGGATTTCATTAAATTAAGGCACCTTATATCAAGCTTTGACTGTATAACAAAAGAAAAAATAAATTTTATGGGCCAATATATTTATCACATCACTACAGCAATTAAGACACCATATTATGGTAATGTGATTGTAATTCAAGATATTCTGTTCATACTTTTATGTGGCACAGCACTCAATATCACTTTGGTTCCGTAGCAAGCAGGTAATAGCGGGTCTAAATGTATGCTAAAAAAGAAAAAAAAAGTTCATGTGAGCAACATGGAATGCTCATATACATAGGCACATGGAGCATATTAATAATATCAAGAAGCACTAGTTATATATATGCACATTCTTTGTGACATTCCAGCTATAAATATTTTATTACAAAAGCCTATTTAGTCGGTTACTATGGAAAAAATGCGTCCTTATGGCAGACTGAAAGCTTTATAGCTCATATCATAATTGAATCTACTGGCATCATTTCTTGTCACATCAACGTATGATGGAAGCAAAGTTTGACATTGTTATGCCTCTGATATGTCTTCAGTGAAAGGCACTTTTGAGTAGATTTATCAAGTTGCATGCTGAGCCAGGTTGCCTGCAGTGTGGGGTACTCCATCAAAACTGTTTGTAGCAGGCCCTCTATGTAGCTTCATGGCAAAAAGATTGAAAGTTTGGCAAGTTGGTATGGAGAATCTACTAAGTCTGTTAGCGTGAAGGGACGCAGGCAAATACAAGGAAATGGCAGGACGAGCACTTAATGTGAATGGTATCTTTTTGAAAGAAGATTGCATCGATGTGATTGCAGTAGCACTAAGGGCCTGTACATGCGCTATCCGAACACCTGCCCTGCTCGAACGGCCAAGAGCAGCCACCTCATGACATCGCGAAGAGCGGCTCTCAACTTTTGCAGCCGCCCGGCCGGCTTGCCAGGCTCGCCTCTCATTGGCTGCTCGAAGGCGGTTTTCATAGCAAACATGGCGCCAAAGTATGGCCGTTCTAGCCACAGGCCTTGGAAAGTCTAAAGTTCCAGCGACCGCTGCAGAGGGCGAAAAAATCAACCACGGGCGAGTTCCAGCTTCAAACACCGGGAGTGGATCTACTAACCTCTGCATTAGGATCATTCGCGCTATAGCACTTCCATGTAGGGGCGGCCTCATCGGGGCCAAATTTGAAATCAAAATATTGTTCAAATAACCGAAGACTACTTCTTTGTATAATGCTAAACTTCAAAAAAACAAATTGCTGTTTATACCAAGTGGCCTTACCTTGCCAGGTACCATGTCATCAATCTTTTGTAATAGTTTTTGTTCCAGCTGACTCGTACTTGTCAGCAGCCTATCGACACATTATCTTCATTTCAAAATATACGGCAGCAGAGGTGGCATTTGGATGGGTCTCACGCGCTTTTGTTTCACTGTAAATGTTTCGAGCCACTGCCGGCCAACACACTCGCTTTCGTTCTGTTTGTTTTGATTCGTTAAAATTCTTTCGCGAAGCGCATTCAGCTGACTTGGGGGAACGAAGTAGATTGAAGCTTTCACCGGATGACACGTTTCAAGCCCGAGAATATACGGACCGGTGAGTAAAAACCATTTGCTTCGATTTTTTTACCAATGACATTGTGTGGGTGTCACACGGAGGCGGTGGACTAAGTTTTTCAGCGTTTCATACTCTGTCGATGAGAAAACTTGTGTTCCTTGCAGTGTGGCTTCACATGGGAGCGAGTTGCTGAGTGTATCGTTTGGTAACACAAACCAGGTCGCTGCAATCAAAAAAGGCAACTACATGACTAACGTCCCGCATGTGTCTTCGTAACTAGCCCATATACCAGTGCAAACAACATACGAGTTATAGTTTGCCGCCGTCGCATTTGAGAAGCAAGGTTTAGAGGCCTCATTTCTCGTGTTGTCAGTTTAGGTTATTTTTACTACACATTTAGTGCAACAAAAGCTTCACAAAATTATGAGTATACTTTCACTTTAATGTGATGAAGAAACCGTCACTATAATCAGAAATATTCTTGTTTTTTTTTTTTCTGTCATAGCCTGCTGGCCTGACAAGGAAACAGCTGTGTGCAATGGGCGAGGCACCTGTTACATGACACACCTTGTAAAGAAGCTAGCCCGAGTGATACGACATGCATTATAAGGTACGTTTACATATATCTATAATAAACCGCTGTTTTTGTTCACTATGTTTATATGTTTACTTTTGCAAAATTTCATATTTATTGATTATGCTTATCAATATCTGGTGATGTCATTACTTGTTTTTCCAGGACTGCCATGCAGTGACAGGATGACTACCCCCGAATATCCACTCTGCAAGTGCAGTGAAACATGTGAACATCTGCTACAACAGGTCATCTTGCACCTCACGCTTGCAATGCTGTATTTGTGAATGGTTAAACAGGCATCTCATGGAGGGGTGCTTACAATCGTCCACAAGCATTACCCGTCTACTGTGTCATGCAATCTATACTGCAATAGCGTTGAAATTGAACACTAAGCTCCATGCATTAGTTACATGACGTGGCACTGCTCAGCTCAACGACGCAGGTTTTATAGCCAGCCACGGCGGCCACATTTCATTGGGAGCAAAATGCAAGGACCCTCGTGTGCTCAGATTTGCATCTGGAGTTCAGGGAAAGACGGAAGCTTGAAGAGACGAAAAATTTGTGAATGAGAGGTGTCGCTGGAGCAAATGTTTCGACAAGCAGTCTTGTCTTCTTCAAGGCTACAATTGCCAGACAGTCAGAATCAATCTAAAGTTACCCACTACTGTATGACTCATAATCATATCATTGTTTGCTTGTGAATCATTAGAAAATATAAATTTAAAGGTAAACATATTCGACAGAAATCTATCTGGTTGGGTAAGATTATAAGAATAAGAAGACTCTCCAGCCACGTTTAGTCATTAGCTTTTTTAATTAAAAAAAACTAAGAGACTGAACGGGTCTCGACACGTAGGGTCAGTTTCTTAATTATGAATTACATTACTAAACGAACATCACGGCAGTGAGGGGAATTAAGTCTTTCCAACATTTAGTTGTGCCTTGTGAGACATTTTACAAACTACGCTCAAAACTTTTTTCTTAATTAACTGTGTTTAGTTCATAGAAGTTTACAAAAAGATATGCCAAAACTTTAGAAGGCTGTGCTCAATTACATTAGCCTTCACGTATATGTTCAATGGGCTCCTTCAAATTATTTACAGCTAATAAACAGATTGTAAATGTGATGAGTACTTCTTGCAGCACAGCTTCACCAAGCACGTTTACGTTGTTGTGATGAGTGAAATTGTGTTAATTGAATATGGTAGTTTTTTTGTTTTTTTTTCATATAGGAAACATCCCAAATTTGTTTGAGCACACCTACTTCTACTGTTTGATTAAAATAACATGCATATCTGCCAAGTCTCCCGGATTTTGAACGTTTCTCCCGGTTGTACGGGTCATAGGAAAATCTCCCGGAAATCCAGTTTTGCCCCGCGTGTCTAGTGCATTGCACGCCCCGTGCGTCATGGTGACGCGAGGTGGGACGTTTCGCGTAGAGATGCGCTACACGCAATTTAAAAATTGATCCTAAATGTGTTATAGGTTATATAAGCCGTTAATATTTCGTAGATGATGCGTTTGTGTACACACAAATCTATCCCACAAGTTATCTCGCCTTCAAAATTTTGTGTCGATTACTACTGCTTTAAGTGGAGAGCCCAGCACTTTTATGTGCTGGGCTCTCCACTTAAAGTAGCCGTTACCGATGTCTGTCGAGATAGCGTGTTCGCCAGTGCTTGCGACCGTGCCCGTCTCAATGGCACCCCGATGAAATAACTGGTAAGCAAGCGACGACAGGCCTCGCACGTGGAGCGATGTTATCGCATGTGCCCTTCGCGCGACGGTGACGGCCGGGTCGTTTCATCTCTGCTTCAACCGCGTTCGTCCCTAGCACTAGCGCGCCTTTACTCGCACGTGAAACAGACGATGCGTAAGCGGTGTTATCGGTTTGGACTCTGTACAGATCAGCGGCGACTGCAAAATCCCGCTGACAGTGTCCATATAATGGCTATCGCAGTACTGCCCCCCCCCCCCCTGCCCGTTAAGTAGATCTCCCAGATTCCGTTTCTCCAAACTTGGCAGGTATGAACATGTCACAGTTATAGCACCTACCACTATGAAGTGAAAGTCTGTGCATTACTGTCTAGAAAAAGCCTAGGAAATCAAAGAGATAACTTAAAACATACATGAACTTGACTTATCCACAGCCACACTGCAAAGTTTTACATATTTCAGGCCGGAGCTTCTATAAAAGTAGCAGGGAGAAAACATACTTCAGCTTCTTCAGCTTCCAAGCCCAAATATATTGAAAAAGTAAATAACACAATAACAAGTATGCAATATATATATATATATATATATATATATATATATATATATATATATATATATATATATATATATATATATATATATATATATATTATTCATCCAGCATTGGCACAGGTTCACATCATGCCCCACCAGTTGATTTCGTGAGTGTTTGCTTGCAATATAGTGCTCAAGTTCTATCGACATGTCTATGTGATAGTACAGAGATTGTGCTCACAGCTGAGCAGTTGTTTAGTGTTCTGTGCGAGCACCTGCAAAGATGTACAATGCATTCGTAAAGCTTATTTTCTAAGAATTGGGTTTCTTGAATCTGTAAGCAAAGCACTCGCCTTATATCTGTGATTCTTTAGCATTCATCTTCGCTGCATACTCAGCAGTCCGATTACTATTAGCGCCAAGAAGTTCTTGCTGTAGAAACTGTATAACTGAACTATAACGAGGAACGAAACGAGCCTGAAATATTTTCTTCTACCTATTACCTGAATATTTAATACCTATGGTATGGCCTCACGGCCGAGAAATTTGTGCCGCATTCACGATTGTTTACGTAACAAATTAAGCAAAACTACACTGCTCTCACTGCACTAACTATCTGTCGGCGCAGCGCGCGTTTCGTTTCTGATTCCACACGATGCACTGACTTCAAGATCAACACAACCTGGCAAGCGCCGCATAGCTAACGGCAGGATAAGACCCTTGTCTTAAAGCCGATGGCGTGTCTCTTCGTACACCTCCCATAAGTTCATGAAATTCAAACGCTCCGCCGACGCTAGCGCCGAGAGCCCCATTGAGTTATGGCCCTTGTGGATGGCTGCCGGGCAATGGCGGCGATTACGTAGCAATTACGTTCCTTACGTCATTGGGGCAACAGTAACAACAGCCGCTCGCTTCTCGCCCCCTCCCACTCCACGCTCCTTTTTTCTTTTTCTTTTCTTTTTTATTGTTTGCTTGCTTTTCCTCCTCTCCCATGCCGTGCGCCGGTTTTTTGTTGGTTTTTTTTGCTGTGTGCATGGCGCACCTTTTTTTTTTTTCCTTCGCATGCGCGCGCAAGCTGTGCTTGGCCACGCGTTTGTGTTTGCCTATAGGCCTCCCACGCTCAAGTTTGCGCAGCGCCGTCCGCCGCCCCAGCAGAGAAAGGGGAAAGCTCCGGTAGCTCGGACGGGTCGCGCTTGCTTGGTTTTCCCATTGCGCGTGCGGAGAACGTGCTCCCAGGGGCTTTTAACTCACATTTTTCACGCTATGGGTGCCGCTCCTTCGTCGTACTCGAAAGCAGGCACACAGTCCAGCTGCTCTGCGAACTGTCACAAAAGTTTAAAAGGGACGAAGAGCCAAAAATTGCCCATCATGTTCTACCGTTTCCAATGCAAGCAGTGCGAGGAGCAGAGGCATCAAAAGTGGATTATGGCAGTTTGCCGCGATGTAAGCGGTCTGTTACCTTGAAGCAATTTTTGTAGTACACGGTATTACGAACTATTAACGGGGAGAAACGCGATGACCATGCTCATTTGAAAGGGAAGTGCGTTTGTGAACCGAAGCTACAACAAATAGACAACCGCTGTACATTTCAAGATTGCGTGCTGGCTTTCCTAGTCAACCATTTGTAATGTGACAGCAGCGGAGCATGTGGGCTTATTACACCACAGTTTAAATACCGTACCGTGAGTACTACAAGTGTTTTATTCAGCTGATGGCAGTACATTTCCCGTCGCGGCTCACTGTAAACAGAATTAAGCTGCATGTTTGCACTGAGCATTTATATTGGCCTTGCATGCGACACGTCATGATTCCTTAGCAGGCTGAAGTGTTGTGCTGCTAAGATCAAGGTCATGGGTTCGATTTCCGAATATGGCAGCTGCATTTCGATGGGAGCGAAATGGAGTAACACTGGCGTACTTAGATTTACGTCCACGTTAAAGAACCCCAGGTGCCCGAAATTAATCCGAAGTCTCCCACCATGGCATGCCTCATAATGATGTCGTGGTTCCGGCTAGTAAAATATTATAGCCTTGCATGCACGTGAGCTGCCGTCGATGTACAGCTGCCGCTTTGGAAAGGAGTTGAAAAACGAACCAAGGCGGCAATTAAATTTTCTATGGCTTCGCGAAAGCAGACGCGCTTATCATCGGGCACAAAGCTCGGCATAACCATAAACATGCGCGATCCCATTGGATATTGTATACAGTTGAAATCCGCAATAACGAAATCGGCGGGGAAAGCGCAAAATTTCGCTTTTGCGGGAATTTCGTTGGCGCGAGAATGCGGCAGAAAAAACATGGAATTTACAAAAAGACACATTTTATTTCCAAAAGTCAGTAAGTTTGCTTTGCCGGGCCTTACCACGCAACAATTTCATGCCTCTGGATTGGGAATCTCGTTTGCCACGGCACAAAGTTCGCCCCATGCACTGGTCAGTGACGGTGGCACTGCGCTGTCACCAGTACCGTCATCAAGTGCGCCTACAGGCGAACCTTCTTGTGGCTCCGCTGGATCAGCGCAGAATTGTGGACAGCGAGCTGCACGCAACACCGAATTCTTCGGCGATGTCCATTTTTCTCCTGGCCTTTTCCACCTCACTGATGGTTGCAGCCTTATCTTCCAGCGTGATGAGCTTCCGCTTTTTCGTTGGAGGCGGCACCTTCGCAGGCAGCGAGATCAGACGAAGCAATCGCAACACACAGTTCACGTTGCACCAAGCGGCTAAGCAAACGCTCCAGAAATGGCTCCACACACGCGACCATGTGCGCGCAAAGCCGACAAAGCTAAGCACAGAGTCAAGCCAACCAACGAAACTCCATGAGGAATGTGGATTTGGCTACGTAGTCCGCGATAACGAGCAGGTGTTTCGGCAAGTCATCATCATCATCATTGTCGCCAGCTTTTTTTTTGTAAACAATGATGGCGGCTGCTTATCAAGTGCGTTGTAGCGATAGTTTTGCACAATTTAAGTGTAGCATGGATGCATTTCAGCCGTTTTCGAATGTAGTTAATGTTGCGAAAGTAGATTTGCGCACTGGTGCTTCAAAATTTTCGTTAATGAGGGACTGCAGTATGAATACCTTTCGCAGTCTCGAGTTACGAAATGCATTGACTCCTATGGGCGTTCGCCAGTGCTCCGGAAATATTTGGTTGCGGTGAGAATTTCGTTCCTTCGGGATTTCGTTATCGCGGGTTTCGACTGTAGTATGATGCTGACCAAGCAAGCTGTCGAAACAACCAAAGCGACATTTGAATCAGCGAACACGGAGCATGATCAGGCATCGACATTATCCGAAATGAAACACGACTCTGCAGGAAACATGTATGGTCGAAGTGGGCATGAAACATTGTTTTTGCGCTCATCATTATGCTGTCAGAGGGAGCTCTAAAGAAATCCAAGGTGGCATTAAACTTGCAATCCGACGTTATCATCATCGGATGCAAACCTCGGCAAAAGTGAAACTCCCACGAAAGTGAACACTGCTCATTGCAATGCTGCCATTGACTCAGCAGGGCAGATGTAAATTTATGCTCTTCACACTGAGTTCATAATAAATTTAATGCCGCTCAACAAACTTGGCATCCAAGCAATCGAAAGTTATCAATCGAAAATGCACGCGAAAGCGTAGTGGTTGTTTGCTGACAGCTCCGAGTAGACACGACTGCCGCAACGAAGGTGCGTTTTACCGATTACATAACTACAGAACTCGTGCAGTCACCTCCCTATTCATGTCATAGAAATGTGGCCGTTCACCGTCGGCACGCACGTAGCGCTCGCACAAACAGCATCGTCCTTGACGACCTGCTCGGTCCCGCAAAGGTGGTCGACCAACCGCTCTCCTCTAGTGAGACATCAAGCAGGCCTCAATAAGGCCTGCTTGATGTCTCACTAGAGGAGGCTGCTGTAGGCAGCGCTAGTCATCAGCTAAAGAAATAGCGATGTTAGAGTGCATCAAAGAAGCGTCTTATATGTAGGACACTGGCCATATATGGGTTAATTTTGAATCTCCATCGACCCTAGCACCAACTCCGCCTTCAGTTACTGCCCTTTTAAACGGCTGCCAAACTAGTCAAGTTGGTCCATGGCCTCCGAGATTGCGTGCCGGCGGGTTTCTCTCCGGCCGTCCGACTCGCTGCGCCCCCCAGCAAAAAAAAACGCCAGGCCTGCGCTGAAACCGCAGCACAGTCACAGCGAAAGCTGGAAGAGCGGCGTTTCCAGAGCCCGTTAAGCTCTCTTGGGGCTACAATACAAGTACACTAGAAAGGTACCCACTACGCCATAAATCACAATTTTTGTGAAGTTGGGAAGCACCTACTAAGCCATTATTCGTCATTCTGCGGAGAAGCGAGGCATCTGTAAGGCATGATGTGCACTTTGTTGACGCGATGACTGATGACGATGAAGAATTATGGCTCAGCCCTTTGTAATGGGTTGGAAGCTTTAAACGGCCCACCAGTTATGTAATTTGCATTGGGTGACGCCCGGTCACTATTTCCCTCTCCCGTCATGCTGTATAACATACTGCCGCTCGTATGTGCCAGTGGCGACGGCAACGAAGCAGCGCGAGTGTTTTTGGCCCATCGCGGGGATGAAGAAGACGTGGCAGTTTCTCTGAATGATAAAGCGTGTTTGCCTATCATTCTCCGTGTCCTCGTCGATCCCACGTCGCTACACTGGTGGAGGTGCTGGGTAAGCTTCATGCTTGGCACTCCTTCGCGGAGCCGACAATCGAGCCCGGAATCGCCACCACGCGTCGAAACACCGGTCCACCGATTCAGTCGCCGTCTGTTAGGCCTGGCGCCCGAGCTCAACCCCCTGTCAGAAAATTCCAGCAATCGCTTGCCTCCTTCAACCATGGCCACTGCAGCTCCATCGCACCTGACACTGCAGAATCCTATGATTCCTGAGTGCTTTCATGGTGAAGCCTATGAAGACGCCCAAGACTGGCTGGACCAGTTCGAGCGTTGTGCGAAATACAACCAATGGGCCACCCCAGAAGCCAAGCTTTCGAATGTCTACTTCTACCTGAAGGACAACGCTCAGATGTGGTACATCAACCGGGAAAGAAGCTTGGCTACTTGGGACGACTTCCGCGCCCAGCTGCTTGACACTTTTACCAGTGTCGACAGAAGGGAGAGTGCACAACGTCTCCTGGAAACCCGCATCCAAAAACCAAACGAGAGCGTGGCTATGTTCGCCGAAGACATGGCCCGTCTTTTCCGTAGGGCAGACCCCGAGATGCCGGAAGAGAGGAAGTTACGGTATCTCATGCGAGGAGTGAAGGAGCAACTGTTTGCTGGGCTTGTGAGAAATCCACCAACAACAGTAGCTGAATTCACCAAAGAAGCCACATCGATCGAACGGGCTCTACAGCAACGGTACCGCCTGCATGACAACATGATCAACTCTGTAGCGAGTACTTCTGTTATGACTGTGAGCAACGAGAAGCCTCTATGTGAAGTCATCCGGGAGGTTCTGCGAGAGGAACTTCGGCAGCTTGGTTTAATTCCACCAGAACCGGCGCCGGCGTTGTCTTTTGTCGCTGATGTTGTCCGGGATGAGGTCCGTCAGGCTCTTTCATCGCCCGGCTATTGTGATGTGCCGCGGTATCTTACTTACGCTGATGCTGTCCGACGCCCAGTCATCGCACCTTCGACGCCGCCGGCTCCAATGCCTAGACCACCACCAACCCTCGCACAGCCGATCTCATCGCCGGCGACTCTCCCAACCTCGCCGATCTCGCCGCTACGAAGAATGCCGTATGGCTGACGTCCAAACACCGCAACGTGGTTCAATGGAGAATCCTCACTGAACTACCAGCGTCGCAAAACCGATTTGTGGCGTACCGCTGACCGTCGAACGGTGTGCTTCCACTGCGGCGAAGCAGGGCACGTCTATCGAGTTTGCCGTTATCGCGACGCTCAATACTCGAGATTTCCTCCCCACCCTGATTACGCGACGCATGACGGTCGACGCACGTACAACGACGCTCCTCTCGACATACCGCCACAAAATCCAGCGACGCCCCGATCACGTTCTCCATCTCCTGCGCGGTACAGTTCACCGAATCGTCGCAGTTTTGCCGACGTCACTAGGGGCAGGTCCCCTAGCCCGCGACGGGGAAACTAGACGGAGCGACCTCCGGGGATGGGGTTGCCAATCATCGAAATTACGAACAGCCCCCATTACAGACGAACGACTCGAAGTCGCCGAAGCCGAAGACGACGAGCACACCGACGAATACGACGAATGCGCCAGCTGCCGATGTAACCGACGTCGTCAGCGCTGACCTCGTCGTCCACATTGACTGCCATCAAGTGACAGCTCTTGTTGACACTGGCTCCCACTTTTCCATAATAAGCCTACAGCTAGCCGACAGACTAAGGAAGGTAAAGATGCCATGGTACGGACCCAATATAAGAACTGCCGGAGGTCAGTTAATGACACCTGTTGGAAAGTGCACGGCCCGACTCTTAATCGCTGGTTCCACCTTCGTCGCCACCCTCGTCATCCTTCATGAGTGCTGTAAAAAGCTCATATTGGGAATGGATTTCTTGCGCGAATACGGGGCTGTGATTAACATCCGCGACAGGAGCGTAACGTTCGCTACAACCTGGGGCACTGCTAATGATGAGGACAACCAACGACCTCGATTACGTATCGCCGGCGACGACGTCATACTGCTGCCGCGGAGTTGCTGCCTCGTACCCGTGCACTGCGAGAGCTTGCAGAGCGGCACTGGCATCGCAGAACACATCAATGAGCTAGCATTCACTTGCGGCATTTCTATTGCCAGGGCTGTCATCAATGTGATCGATGGACGCGCTGACCTCTTGTTGACGAATTTCAGCAAGGAACACCGACACATTGTTAGAGGCACTGCCATTGCCTATTTCGACGAACTCGCGCAAATTGAAGATTGCCATCTAATGGAGGAGGTGGCAGCGTCTCCTATCACTACACCGACACCTGTTGACGTTAGTCCGACGTTATCGACCGTCGAGCGAGACCGCCTTCTTGCGCTGATCCACAAGTTCCACGGCTGCTTCTCATCAACTTCAAGAGTTGGTCAAACGCCGCTCACAAAGCACCGCATCATCACAGATTCTGACGCCAGACCCATCAGGCAAAATCCTTATCGTGTTGCCCCAAAGGAGCGTGATGCAATTTAAAAGCAGGTGAAAACGATGCTGGAAGATGGCGTTATTCGGCCATCTAACAGTCCTTGGGCATCGCCTGTAGTACTCGTAAAAAAGAAGGACGGCAGCTTGCGTTTCTGCGTCGACTACCGGAAGCTCAACCAGATCACAAAGAAGGATGTGTATCCGCTGCCGCGTATTGATGATTCCCTGGATAGACTACGAAACGCACGCTACTTTTCGTCAATGGACTTGAAAAGCGGCTACTGGCAGATTGAAGTGGATGAGAGAGACCGTGAGAAGACCGCTTTTGTCACGCCCGACGGACTTTATGAATTTCAGGTTCTCCCTTTCGGTTTGTGTTCGGCGCCAGCAACGTTTCAGCGTCTAATGGACACTGTACTATCAGGACTTAAGTGGCAAACCTGCCTGGTGTACCTCGATGACGTGATTGTCTTTTCTGCTACGTTCGATGAACACTTAAGAAGACTGGAAGCAGTTTTCGAAGCCATACGCGTAGCCGGCCTTACATTGAAACCTGAAAAATGCCACTTTGGCTTTCACGAACTTCAATTCCTCGGACACGTCGTCAGCAGCCAGGGGATCCGACCCGATCCGGATAAGATTGCTGCCGTGGCGAATTTTCCTACCCCATCAGACAAAAAATCAGTGTGACGTTTTTTGGGACTATGTGCCTACTATCGGCGGTTTATTGCCAATTTTTCGCGCATCGCATGGCCATTGACACAGCTCACCAGGGAAGACGTCCCCTTCGCATGGGGCGAAGACCAGCAGCGGGCATTTCACGAGCTTCGTCAACGCATGCAAACGCCTCCCGTGCTTGCCCACTTCGATGAAGACGCGCCGACGTTATTGCACACCGACGCTAGTAACGTGGGTCTTGGAGCAGTGCTCGTACAATGGCAGGACAACAGTGAAAAGGTGATCGCCTATGCCAGTAGGACGCTGTCCCGAGCAGAAGCCAACTACGCTATGACCGAGAAAGAATGCCTCGCCATGGTATGGGCAGTTCTGAAATTCCGTCCGTATTTGTACGGTCGCTCGTTCACCGTTCTCAGCGATCACCATTCACTCTGTTGGTTAATTAATCTGAAAGATCCATCCGACCGTCTCGCGCGATGGAGTCTTCGGCTCCAAGAATTCGACTTCACTGTTGCTTACAAATCAGGAAAACGACACGCCGATGCCGACTGTCTTTCTCGGTCTCCTGTTGAGACAGCAGCCCAAGACGACGACGACACGGCCTTGGGCGTCGTTGACACTGCCGCTTTTTCACAACAGCAGCGGGACGATCCTGAACTGCTACCGCTTATTCATTACCTGGAAGGACGAACCAGTAGCGTGCCGAAATTATTCGCAAGGGGGCTGACGTCGTACTGCTTGCGCAATGACGTACTTTATAAGAAGAACTTCTCACCTACTGGCAGCAGCTACTTACTCGTCGTTCCCTCGTCGCTTCGACGTGAGGTCCTACACGCCTGCCACAACGAACCGACCGCTGGTCACTTGGGCTACACCCGGACATTGGCGAGGATTGGGCAATACTATTACTGGCCGAGACTTGCTGCGGCCGTAAAAACTTACGTGCAGACATGTCTCGATTGCCAGCGTCGCAAACCGCCATCCGTCAAGCCAGCCGGTCTGTTGCAGCCTGTCCAAGTGCCGACAACACCATTTGCACAAATCGGCATGGATTTTCTGGGCCCCTTCCCAACGTCTGCTACCGGAAATAGGTGGATAATCGTCGCCACAGATTACCTCACCCGATACGCCGAGACGGGCGCTTTGCGACGGGCAACAGCACATGAAGCGGCGCGATTTTTTATCGAAGCCATCGTTTTAAGGCACGGTGCTCCTGCAGTAGTTATCACCGACAGAGGTACTGCGTTCATGGCCGAGCTTTTGGACACCGTTTTTCGACTAAGTGGTACCGCTCACAGGAAAACAACGGCGTATCATCTCCAGACCAACGGGTTGACTGAACGTCTCAATAGGACCCTGGCTGACATGATAAGCATGTACGTAGATGTAGAGCACAAGAACTGGGACGACATTCTACCCTACGTCACGTTCGCGTACAACACGGCACGTCAGGAGACCACTCGGAAGACACCCTTCAGTCTCGTTTACGGCCGTGAAGTTACGACAACATTAGACGCAATGCTCCCTCACGAAAATGATGGCAATGAGATGGACGCTGAAGAGTTTACACAGCGAGCAGAAGAAGCTAGACAACTTGCCCGGTTGCGAATCAACCAACAACAAGGCTATGACGCCAGACAGTACAATCTCCGACACAGACCCGTCACATACAACGTGGGCGACAAAGTGTGGGTCTGGACACCTATTCGTCGGCGTGGGCTCTCCGAAAAGCTATTGCGAAGATACTTCGGACCTTACACAGTTATCCGACGCATCAGCGAGGTCAACTACGAGGTTGTTCCGGATGGCTCTCAGAGCTCAAAGCGCCGAAAACATTCGCCAGAAATTGTTCACGTGCTTCGGATGAAGCCATACTTGCAGTGACTAACTGCGCAGTTTCTTTTTTTTACCTTGCTTTCTGAGCGTTGAACATCGGGGCGATGTTTATTTTTAAAGGGGGAATAATGCCGCGCGTATGTGCCAGTGGCGACGGCAACGAAGCAGCGCGAGTGTTTTTGGCCCATCGCGGGGACGAAGAAGACGTGGCAGTTTCTCTGAATGATAAAGCGTGTTTGCCTATCGTTCTCCGTGTCCTCGTCGATCCCACGTCGTTACAATACATTGACATGGGAGAGAGACGGGGGGGGGGCTTCCTTGGCAACCAATACAAGTGCACTTGCGAGGAACCCGCTACGCTATAAATCAGTGTAATTTTACTGAGACCCCGGGGAAGTGGATCATGCGCTTATGGGCTTCCTTGGCAACCAATACAAGTGCACTTGTGAAGAACCCACTACGCTATAAGTCATTGTAATTTTTGAGAAGTAGGGCAGCAGGCACTGTGCCATTTTTCGTCATTCTACGGAGAGCGTTGGTACCTGCTATACGCATGTAAGGCATTATGCGCACTTTGTTGATGCTGTGCCTGATGACAGTGAAGAATTATGGCAGAGTCCTTTGTGATGGGTTGGAAGCATTCAACAACCTACTCGTTGCGCAATTCGCATTGTGTGACGCCTGGTTACAGAATTCGCGTTGTGCGACGCTTGGTGCTTATTTTACTCTTCTACCACGCTATATTGCATATGCTAATGTGGTTCCTTTCCGACATGAAGCCTGTATAGGACCTTTTTGCAAAGCAGTTTCAAGCACCGGCATGGCTCAGAGGTTGAATACTGGGCTCCCACGCAGAGGGCCCAGGTTCGAACCTCGTTCCATCCTGGAATTTTTTTCTTATTTCGAGCGATACTGGTTACGGACACCGGTGGCGGCGGCGGCGGACAACTACGGCGCCAAAAACGGCCGGTGAAATGATCTCATAACAGCTTTCGCTGTAAAATGTTCGGGGCCTCGCGCGCCCAGCTACCGCGAGAGGGCACATTTCGTGAGATTTCTGACAGCAGTGGAGACCGCGGCAGAAAGCAGAGTGCACGGCATACCAGCATGCACGTTAGCACTTCTTCACGTGCAAGGAAGGGTCAGTGGCTGGATGTTCTGAAAAGCACTGACGGCAAGTGTTTTTTTTTCTTTTTTTCTGTTACTGCATTTAGTTTGGTCCAATTAATGAACGAAAGCACGGAAACTGTGCAATTTTCCTGATATAGATCATTGTAAGGACGTATCAATTCATCTCATGGTATTATTACTTTTTTTTTTATTACAGTCCGTTTCATCGGCGCAAAATTCCTCTATTTGAGAAATATAGGGGTGTTCTAGCATCCTTCCTTTCTCGAGACATGTATGGGTGGTAACTGGGCTAATTTTCATGGGTGAATCGCATTGTCCTCCTATTTGATCGCGTACAGATATCTATTAGGTGGTCAACCCAAGCATGCTTACGCTCTAGGGAAAAACGCTCAGGATAACTGAGTGCCCTGGTCATGTCACTGAAGTAGGGTCATGAGTAATTTTGCCGGAATATTGTTTCAGGCTTTCATTAGCCGACCTACATTTACTACACATCGTTCACAGTGATAGTGCCTGAGTTGTCATCGTCTCTTTTTTCGTCTTAATTTGCTTATGGTTTGGTGGCACAATGGTAATATTAATATCATCTACGTTTACTGTACTCTCGACTGCATCCAAAGGGTTGCACATGCAACGGAACGGCGTCCTTCTGAAGGAAAACCAAGTACTCATCCAGGAGGACAACTGAAAAAAAAAAAAGCGCAAATTGTGACTGTGACGTAACGCCCAGTGTTTTATATCAGGTACACCAAACTTTGAACATGTGTTGCGTTCTGTCAGAAAAAGGTAAAGATGTTCACTTTTACAACGCCCAACGTATCTACTAAACACCGTAAAACTAGCAATGCAAACGGGCGACCATAAATGAATAAAACGCGCCTGTAGCCTGTCGAAAGCCGTCACAGCACCGGTGACGTATGGCGACCGCCTCCACCCTCCTCCCTTTCTCTTGCTTCTGCGGTACAACAGCAGGTAGTTGGAAACTGGGGAAGCCTCGCAGGCGAGTGTGAAGCATTGTGCGCCTTATTTCTTTGTAACGCGCTCACGCTGCAGCGTTCATGCGGTTACCTTGCGTGGTTGCTTCGCAGGCGTTGAGCGCACCTGTACATGTGTTTTCATTTCGCTATATCTTGTGACAAAGAATGTTACACCGAAAGGGTAATGCACAAACGAAGCAAGCACCGATACCTGCTTTTTGCGATACTACTTTGAAATGGACTGCTTTCATCACCTGCCTTAAATTTAGCTTACAAAATGATGAACATATCTATTGTGGGCTCAGGGCCAGTAGTTGGCCGGAGCCCTCAGAGAGAACACGGAGACGACAAGAAAACCGCCTTACGTTACAAAGGCCCGGCTGCAACTGATCTGTCTTCAGCGGCAGGGCGAGCGCGAGCACCGAGTGTCATCACGCTCAGCCCAATACTCGTTTACTTTTTTATCTCCTTCGCCAGCACCCCCATACAATGCAGCCCGCCAACTTCATAGTGCGTTTCCAGCACATGCAGATCTCTTGCAGAGGCATCGCACTTCTAAGTGCTCTAATATAGGAGGCGCATATCTACAGCAAAAAAAAAGCGCATTTGAGAAAAAATAGACCCCAGCGTGCACTTTGCCTTTTGTACACATTGACCTGATGTTTCCAAATCAGTGGGAGGTTATATAATAGCGCAAAACTATTTTTTCCTCACCTCACGCAAGCCGCGCCAACAACGCGGCAGCCTTTCCGACCCTCCGTAGCGAGCGCCGCGGTGCGGAGGAGGAGCGGGCCATGCCCACCTCTGAAATAACTCTTTCCGTGCGATTGGGATGGCCGGAGAGAAACCTGCCGGCACGCAGTCTTGGAGGCCATAGTTGGTCAAGACAGTGGCGATTACATCATTACTTGGGACGCAGGAGCGGCAGTCTTTCCGAATATTCCTACAGCTACACTTGTTAAACTCGGACGCCGCTACACAACTCGAGCAATGTTCTTTCAGCGATCTCGCTGTTCAATCATATGCACATATTTGTCAGCTTTCAGACTCATTACACACGTACGGGTTGAAAGCTTTCGACGTGTATGAGTGACTTGTTTTTCTTGGACCTGACTGTATACATTGCTTGTACCAGCTTGGGCACTCACAATAAACGATGCACACCTTACTTGATTGACGTTGTTTTTGCCAGTCGAGGCCAGTTTGGTCACCTGGCGATAACTACTACACACGCGAGCCGCGATTTAGCAACGACAAAGAACAAAATACCACAGGGAGCAAGAAGCGCAGTAGCGCGACCAGGGCGAACCAGCAGCAGAAATGCGTTTGTCTAATGATGATGATGATGATGTGGTGCCATCCCATGTATAGCGGCTTGGCAGTAAAATAGAGAGAGAGAGAGAGAGAAATAAACGTTTATTTTATAACGGAAAAAACGAAACAAGAGTCAAAATAAACAAGAGTGAAGGCACCGTGCACACCTTAGAGGGAGGGGTCTTTTACTTTGCGCACTTCTGTGGAGATACGCTTCTCCATCTTTCTAAGTGCCGCTTAGTGCATTCTACCACTGCCCTGTTTATCTCCTCACCATCACCCTCGAGTCACAGTGCGACATGCAGGGGAGTGTCTCCTCTACTGTGGGGTTCGATTTACAATGTGCTGCATAGTTTCGTCAGCACCATCACAGACACGAGACACCACACTTCCGTGCTCAGTGTCAATGGCCCGCTGGCATTCCAGTGTGCGCAGTGCCCCAGCACATGCCTGGAAGAGTAGCCTGCTCCCAAGGCTGTTGTCATAGATGGACACCGCGCCAACAGCCCGCTTGTGTTGTCCATACAGGGTCATTGAGCTGTTGCCACTCATCTCCTGCAGCCACAGCCCCCCCTTCTCCTGGACACGGTCACGCACCGCCCTTATGTATTGCCGCATTGTGTCCGCCTGTATTGGTGCCGTAAAGAAACCATATTTCTTCTCAAGGCCATTTGTCCAATCGGTGCGCATACACGTCGCTGTGAAGTGTTCAAACACCTGCCGGGTCAATCGCTCCTTCCGCATAAACTGCAGGCGGCCACGGTAGGTCATCTTGCTTGCAGCCTCACATGCCTCGAAGGTGGACCACCCGAGGTCTCTCTGAACAGCCTCGTTGGCTACTGCCGCTTGTGATCCCAAAGCAGTGCGGCCGACCTCCTGCTGTCGCCACTCCAGCCATTCCCTAGTCACATGAGACAAGCAGACGGTGGCTTTGCAGAAAGTCAGAGCAGGCACATGCACAAGCTTCCACATGTTGCGAACAATCAGATATCTGTTGAATCCACACAGGCTGCTGCGCCAGAGAACGCACTGTGCCCGCAAGGCCATCCGTCTGATATAGTCTGATATAGAGTTACTGTATCTGCTACCTTTAGGTAGCATATACAGTAACTATAGTCTGATATAGACGTAGGCATGTGCAGGGTCCCCATCAGGGGTGCGAAGGTTCATCGCAGTGCCCCCCCACCTACTAAGTCAATGTATGTAGCAGATTTTGTGACCCCCCTCTTAGGTGACAGGGGGGGGGGGCACTATGGATATAGAGTCAGTGGAAAAATTTCAGAGTATCGCATCTGTTTTTCGCGCGCCGCCGCTGACACGATTGGCTTACTCGCATCAGGGGACCTTTCGCCGCCATATTCCTTCCAAGAGCTTTGGCTGCAGGCGCATTGAACGCAGAGCGTGGCCGGACATTTAGCAGTAACACGGCTCCTAGAAGTACTTCGTCGCTTTTTCAAACGCATCATGCAAATGCCAGAGAGCTAGTAGCTCACCAGCGACTGAACGTAATCTGGGAATCTTGCTTATTTTTTCATCCCGTGCGGGAAAAGTTAATGTTAACCCCTTAACTGCTTTGGACGAGCAGAGCTCGTCCTGCCCAAACTGTCCCCAAACTGCTTTGGACGAGCTCTGCTCGTCCGAGCGGAATAGGTACTCCCCTCTAGCGTTCAGGACAAGAGGCGCTCTTCTACAGCTTAGATTGCGTGTAATCCACCAGATGGCAGCATTTACTTGGCATTTTTTTTTTTCTCCTGCGGAAAGAGCGCGGTTTTTGTATGAAAAGATGGCTTGCGGTGGCGGTCACCCATGCATAACTGGCTCATCAACACGAAAAAGAGGCTTTTCATTTTCGTCATCTTCTTCGAGTGACGATCATATGGATACAGATGTTTATCTTGTGTCCGGAAGTAGAGACAGCGAAGGCGGTGAATTGAGCATCTCCTCTGGTGATGATGAAAACAGCTTGGAAGCGAACATTGCGAGTGCTCGCCAGTGGACCCTGCTTGATGCGGACAATCCTCCTGTGAAGCCTCCTCGCTTTCCATTCTTGGCCATTCCAGGCAAGACTTTCAACTTTCATTGCCAGATGACCTGATGGAATATATTCAGCAGTTTCTTCAAATCTGCTTCGTTTGCTCTCGGAAGCGAGGAGAAAACGGGAATAAATTGAGAAAGGAAACTCTATTTTGGTGCAGGAGCTGCAACAGGCCCCCTTGCGTTATTCCTCATTTTGATTTGACTAAGTATGTGGTACAAATATTTTTTTCAACATCGACAAGCTGCTTTTTAGTACAATCAGATTCGAAATCAGCAATAAAAAAAATAGGCACTTTTGGTTGGGAAATTTTCAAAAAAATAAAGCACTTAAGGGGTTAAAGAGCTTTGTACTCCGTGGCTGCATGGTTGGCCGGAATGAATTCGCCCCCCTCGAGCAACACTCATTTCTGCAGTGAACTACACAAACTTTTCTGGAAAAGCTCTCATGCGGCAGGATACTTGACTTTTTCGTTTCGCTTTGTTCAGCGATATTGAAAACTGCATTTTACATACCTTTCTATTTGCTCGGCTGTTTGTATCTCGATCTGTTCAACAGATTGGGCATACATTTCGAGTTATAAGCGTGTCACGCATGACAGTGAAATTGAAGATTTATTAAAATAGTTACTGTTTACTGGTATACCTTGAAGGTAGTTGTAGCATGATCATTTGCCATTACACAAAACAGAAGCGTGGAACTCTGCTGATAACTTGATATAAGGCAATGTTAATAAGCGCATTTTAAAATTTTTTTGCAAATAAAAATGTTGCTAATGCCGCATTCAGCATTCGTAGCGGTCCTTGAAACCCTTGAAAACCCTGGAATTTTAAAATGGCATTTTCAAGGCATTGAAAACCCTTAAATTTGTCTGAGGTCCTTAAAAGTCCTTGAATTTCGTCAATCGAAGTACGTTCAGCCGTAATTTAGCTGATTTCCTTTGAGCGCCTGGCGACTATGTGCTCGAGCCAACAAAGCATCCAAGCCAATCCATTTCTCTAGCCATAACGCAGTAGTGTGGTTCCAGTCAATGCCTCCTTGACTAGATGCCCGCCGCGTCGCTCGCTTTCCCATTGCGGCGGCGGTTCCCTCAGTTCCCCACAAAATTCGTGAGGCAGCGCTCGTAGCCTGACCGACTTCCGGCGGCAGCGGAAATATGCTTACCGCAGCAGACGATGTCGTCAGTTCCGCCGCGCGCCGCGCTTGGCACCTCCGAGACGGTAACAGGCGTGATGGCAATCTCGGAGGCAGCATCACGTGACCTCTGTTAGTAAGTAAGTAAGGTGTTCCCATTCCCTTTTAACACAGGGCGGGCGTTTTAAGCGCCACAAGAAAAAAACACCGTTGCATTCATTGCAGGCGTATGCTATAGGCGGCGCTTGTTGCCTGACCGCGGAAGAAAAAAAAGAGGGAGAGGGTACGGAACCGGGTTACCGGACGACGTGGCGGGCATCTAGTCACCACTTAGCCATGTCCCCAGTCTGGGAGACAGAAAGAAGCGCTTCTTCTCTCAATAACCACTCTATATCCAATCAAGGAGGCATTGTTCCAGTACAAGGCAGCAGGAGCGACAGAGCTAAGCCTAGCTTTTTTGTGGAGACTGTGTGCAAGTGTGCGCGGATATTCGCAGTCGCATCGTTTATGGTGGCACTATGCCGGGCAAGTGCAATTTTCAGCCGTTGTGGTTATGCATTGCTCCTTATAGGGAGTGGATTTCACCGGATACGTCAAACTCGCATCGGGCAAAGTGTAAGCCATGTGGGAAGAGCTTCGACGTGTCATCAATGGGGGAGTCTGCCCTTAAAAGTCACATGAAGAGTGCAAGACACATTGAGAATACGACAACAACTACAGTCCATGGTAACGTGCGGACCTACATGGTGCCAGCCGTTAATGAGCAACGCGTAGAGCCACTTCCATCGTCGTCTGATGTGAGCAGCGTCTGCCAAGCGCACGAGTGTGTGACCGACGCAGAGATACTGTGGACCCTGAAGATGGTGATGTCCCACTACTCTTACAACTCATCATCCCCCACAGGGGATTTATTCAGGAAAATGTTCCCTGATAGTAACATTGCTAAGGCATTCTCCTGTGGGGAAAAGAAGTCCGCGTATGTTGTGTGCAGTGTTGCGGAGTTACCACTCCGGAATTGGAAGGACTCCGGAATCATTCCACATTTTCGCGACCCCGGAATGGAATGGGGACAACGCTTGGAGGAATGGAATGGGAATGGAATTAAGCGCATTTTGCATGGAATGGAATGGGATTGGAGTTACATCTTTTTCCAAAAATAGAGCACGTTTTCCTCTACGCGCTGTTTTTTCAAACTTCAAACGTTAGTAAGTCAGAGCCTCGAATTGAACAATAAAGCAAAGGGGGCATTGGGAAGGAACGTATTTTCCTACATCCTTAATTGCTACTACTGTATATCATACTCATATTAGTCATGTAGGCCTGTACATGTTTTTTCGAAGTCGAAAACCACAACGCATTCTCTAGGTCCAGCTTTAGTTAGCCAGAGCCAAGGGTAAGTATGGTGTAAAAGTGTGAACGATCTGCCAATTTGTAAAAGAGAAACCGAGGCATAAGTTAGTGTACATGGGAACCTGCGCGTTGGTTCCCATTGATACCCCCATACAAAAGTGGCGAATACTCTGTGCACAGCCTAATCTTTATCTCACGAGCAGTTTAGTACCTGACACGTAAATAACCTTTGCTACAAGGAAGACATTGCATACCTGTGCACAGGCGAACATAGAAAGTTCTCCTCACCCCATCCATGCTTGCGAGGCGCACATTACAAACGTGAGTGCTGACGAGCAGTGCGGTTTAGTGTTCCGTATTCGATGCAAAGGCACAAGGTGCCTGAGCGGTGCACTGCTCCAACTAATACCAGCAGATCTAGAGAGTTTTGTTCCCCATCAACCAAATTTTAGTTTTCTCCATATTCACGACCACTCCAGACACGTGGCAAAACTGCTTAGTCTTCTTGAACACTATACTTTTGTCAGCATAAAAATACGCTTTGTCGTCATTTTAGCATTAACACATTTAAGCTTAAACAATAATAAAACATCACCATTCGTTCAAACATGCTGACCATGCAAATAATATATATGTAGCGGGAGAACTGCCCCCATGGGAATTAGTAGGGTGATTGTACTGCACGAGATATGTCACCAAGCTACCTCTCAACCTTGGTAACTTGTTTTGCGTACTTTTGCAGTTCTTAATGCATCTGATGACATTGGCTTTATGGGGCGTTCATTCTTAACTCAATAAAACTGTCAAGATGTCTTTCCTACGTTGAGGAATTACAGGAATGGAATTGAACTGCCCGGCCATTCCCAAGTGGGAATGGGCTAAGTTTCTTCATTCCGAGGAATTGAAAGGAATGGAATTGCGACAAGTTTTAATTCCCCGGAATGGAATTGGAATGGAATGGAGGTGCCCATTCCGCAACACTGGTTGTGTGTCATGGTCTAAGACCATTTTTTTTCTCTTGCCTGAAACACGAAGCGGGGCAGTCTGATGGGTACACCATTCTTTTCGTCGAGTCCTTGAACGACTGCTTACAGAAAAAACAGATGGACATCCACTTGCGGTTCTGGAGCACAACACCGAAGCACGTAACGACGCGATACTACACGTCAGTTTTCATGGGACATTCAACCGCTGAAGAACTCCAGGAGAAACTTCTAGGTGCCTTGACAGATTTGCCACTAGAGAAAACCCTCCAGCTGTTGGTGGGTGGCCCCAACGTAAACCCGAAGTGTTTTAGAGGAACGCAGGATTACCTGTAGAAAAACCATCAAGTTCAATGTTTGAACTTGGGCACCTGCGGACTACACACCATTCATAACGCTTACAGGGAGGGTATTGTTGCCAGCAAGTGGGGCCTAGAAAATCTTCTGTCAAGCCTCAGTGCCATGTTTCATGATGCACCAGCACGAAGAGAAGATTTCTCCTCTGTCACAAGCCAAGAGACATTCCCTCTGAACTTTGCTCCACATTGCTGGGTTGAGAATGTAGCCGTGATTGAACGTGCCATTGCACTGTGGGATGATGTGAAGAAATATGTGGAATGCACAAAAAGGAAAGACGTGAACACACCAAGGTGTGCATCATACACACAGATATGTGCCTTTTGCCAGGACCTGCTGCTGATGGCCAAACTTAAGTTTGCGCTTGGCATTGCAATGATTCTTAAAGGACCCCTGACAGCGAAATTTTTGTTGGTGACTTTTTTGCTGTGATTTGTAGCTTTGTGTCTGGTAATCTCTAAATTAAATCGTAAATGCTTTAGCATATCGTACAACTAATTATAGCGTAGTTAATTGTGACCATTTTAGCATCACTTCAAAACACCCGCCTAAAAGATTGGCCGCGTATCTGCGTGCTTCGCTGCAAATGTCGTCTAAAGACGATAGAAGAGGCGCTGCGTGAGATATGGACGCCATCTGGCAATACGTCGGGAAACACGAGTGCTGTGTTGCGGGCTGGTAGTCCCGGCGCAGCGGCAGGCGAAGACCGGCGGTGACCAACGCGACCGGTGGGGACGCCGGCCAGCCCGAACACGCTGTTTGGCGCGATGCGCCGAAGGAGAAGAAACGTCCGCACTCAACGAGTACTCTCCACAAACTCTCTTACTTACACGTCGCCTGGGTAAAACAGGAATGCCAGAGCGGCGCCCCCTGTCATTCGTACAATGCAATACTGAACCGAAACCGAAACACAACATGAGCTTGTGCAGAGGGCACGGAGGAAGACAAGTTTCAGCGCAGTCGCATTTTCAGCGCACCTTAAGAAACTAGGGTTGTAACATTGTAGGGCGAGTAGGGCCAGAAGGACCGTCACGACGAAAACCTGCCTCCTCAGTCGTATTCGCCTGTAACGTTGGTGTGGCTTCGCGTTCCCTCCTCCGCTCCTGGCCTTTCCACAAAGCTACTGCCTAAGTACGAAGGCCCCTACCGCGCCCTACGTCAAGCATCCCCAGTTAACTATATGATTGAGCCTGTTCAATCATCTACGGACCGCTGTCGTCGCGGCCGCGAGACTGTTCACGTCGATCGACTGAAGCCGCATTATGACCCACCATTTGTACCTCTTCCTTAGGTGATTTGTAACATGGCTAGGGCGCAGACAAGAACGCCTGCGAAAGAAGACGACGAAGACGGTTGTTGTTGGCGCTCGCGCTTGCTCGGCTTGGACCGCTGATAGCTTCAGCTGTGGCAATCTTTTAATAAACGCGTTACTGTCTCAACGTTAAACGCATACCATCAAGGTCTTTAAAATTGCGTATCTATGTATTTTCTGTTAAAGGAACACACCGCCTAATACTTACCTAGTGATGTTGCGCCTCAGATATGCGTAATGTTTGCTTTTTGATCAACAATGTACACAAGTATGAACCTATTCAGCCGTTCACGATGGCTGGCCCTTGGGCAAGTGGTTCAACTTTGGCCGAGTGGCTGAATCGAGGGACGTGCCGACAAACAGAAAGACAGACAGACAGAAAGACAGACCAAAATTTCTGCGTTTAAGTTCCCCAAGAAAGACTATCGTCTTTAAAAACCACAAGAAACTGGCGCCCCATGCGGGGGAGTGTCAAAGACCACGTGCACTCAAGCTGTGGTGACGTTGACCACACGGTTTGCAAATCGGGGCCCCGCGCGCGGTAGAGATTGAAAAGCGCGTGTCCCCTCACGAAAACCACCCCGAGAGCAGCTCGACAACAGAGCCAGAGGGGTGAGGAACAATAGGCCTCGCCGGATGCCAGTCGTCGTGCGCCCCGCAAACCTTCTGTGACGTCCACAATACTTGCTTTACTCGTGGAACGTCACACGGGGCCTCTATCTACGTCATACCAGGATGTCGCAAGGTGCAGCCAACTCAAGTGAGCACTCACGCTTACTTTAAAACCAAATTAAGATATCTTAAAGGCAACGTTCGTCACTAATAATCGGTCAGATGTGCCTCCGTATACAGGAAAGTCAAACAACACAAAGATCTCGAGGTTTCAATTTTGGTGTCAGGGGTCCTTTAAACCATTTCTCACTGAATACCAGCTGGACAAACCACTGATCTTCTTTTTGAAAAAGGATCTGGAGAGTCTTTTGAGGATACTCCTCACGAGGTTCGTGAAATGCTCAGTGCTGTCAGCATCTACAGGAATGGTAAGCATACTGAAAATGGACCTCGCAGACCCAAATAACCACGTGTCAGCTGAGAAGGTTGACATCGGGCATGCTGCTGAACAAATAGTCAAAGCTGCAAAGGTGAGCGCCAAAGAAGTATTTGCCTTGTGAATGGAATGCAAACAGTTCCTTAGAATAACAGAGAGCTGAGCTACGTAGAAGCGGCCGCAGCTGAAAGGGACCTTATACACCACACTCGTACGGCAATCAGTGAATTTGTTGGTGTGTTTTACGAAACAAATATCGGTCCGCTTCTTGTCCTTTACTCGCTCATTCTTCCTCTGCAGAGCGGCACATATCTTACCTAGTTTATTGGCAGCCGTGAGTTCCTCTCAGAGGAGAACCCCGGCTGTTGTAAGGCTTTTAGTATGGATATTGAAGACCTGTATTATTCTTTGCCGCATCATCATCATCATCATCAGCCTGTCTATGCCCACTGCAGGGCAAAGGCCTCTCCCATGTTCCGCCAATCAACCCGGTCCTGTGCTTTCTGCTGCCACGTTATGCCTGCAAACTTCTTAATCTCATTTACCCACCTAATTTTCTGTCTCCCCCTCACGCGTTTGCCATCTCTTGGAATCCAGTCAGTTACCCTTAATGACCACCGGTTATCCTGCCGATGTGCTACGTGCCCGGCCCATATCCATTTCTTCCTCTTGATTTCAACTATGATATCCTTAATCCCCGTTTGTTCCCTGACCCACTCTGCTCTCTTCCTGTCTCTTAAGGTTACACCTATCATTTTCCTTTCCATCGCTCGCTGCGTCGTTCTCAATTTAAGTTGAACCCTCTTTGTAAGTCTCCAGGTTTCTGCTCCGTAGGTAAGTACCGGTAAGATGCAGCTGTTATATACCTTCCTCTTGAGGGATAGTGGTAGATTACCATTCATGATTTGATAATGCTTGCCGAATGAGCCCCAACCCATCCTTATTCTTCTAGTTATTTCACTCTCATGGTTCGGCTCCGCGGTTACTACCTGTCCTAAGTAGACGTACTCCTTTACAACTTCCAGTGTCTCGCCACCTATCGCAAAGCGCTGTTCTCTGCCAAGGTTGTTCCACATTACTTTAGTTTCATGCATATTAATTTTCAGACCTACTCTTCTACTTTCCGTATCCAGTTCAGTAATCATGAGCTGTAATTCGTCTCCTGCGTTACTCATCAATGCAATGTCATCAGCAAATCGCAGATTACTGAGATACTCTCCATTAACTCCTATCCCTAATTCTTCCCAGTCTAGGCCCCTGGAAACCTCCTGTAAACACGCGGTGAATAACATTGGAGAGATCGTGTCTCCCTGCCGTACGCCCTTCTTTATTGGGATTCTGTCGCTTTCTTTATGGAGGACTATAGTGGCTGTGGATCCGCTGTAGATTTCTTCCATTATGTTTATATAGGCTTCGTCGATACCCTGATTCCGCAGTGCCTGCATGACTGCTGATGTCTCCACCAAACCAAATGCCTTCTCGTAATCTATGAAGGCTATGTATAGGGGTTGGTTGTATTCCGCGCATTTCTCTATCACCTGATTGATAGTATGAATATGGTCTATTGTTGAGAAGCCTGTACGAAATCCTGCCTGGTCCCTTGGTTGATTGAACTCTAATGTCGTATTAATTCTGTTAGCAATTACTTTTGTGAATAGCTTGTAGACAACGGACAGTAAGCTGATGGGCCTGTAATTTTTCAGGTCCTTGACGTCCCCTTTCTTATGGATCAAGATGATGTTGGCATTCTTCCAAGATTTGCCGCATGAGGACTTGTTAAATTGTGTTAATGAATGTATTAACGAACAAGGGCACCAGACGGTTTTCACCGATAAATGTGGTGTTTCTACCGGGGCATTTCTAGAAATCCTTTCCATGTATTTAAGGTCGACGCTTGTAGGTTGGAAGGAAGGCGTTTATGTGCAGAAATCAGGGATTTGTATTGGTTCTAAGGTTGCACCGGTTCTTAGTGATTTATACCTTAGCAAGATTGACAAACTTTTGGAAGGCGCCTTAGGTAATTCGGTTATTAAGGTTTTTCGTTATGTGGACGATTACTTGATTTTTTGTAGTGGTGAGGACTTTCAAACGGTGGTAACTTCAGTGAGTGAAAAATTTGAATTAAATGTAGGAGGGATGTGCTTTACTAAAGAGGTGCCTCAGAATAATGGAATACAATTTCTAGACATTTCCTTAACGTTCCAGAAGAACAACGTGTGCTCGCAGTATTCTCCTAGATCTTCAAAACCGCTGTTAAATTTTTCGTCGAAGCACTCGAAGGTTGTAAAAAACGGCATCGCCATGTCTTGCCTTAAGTCAACCCTCACCAAGTCGTGTGAGCACAAAATAAGTGATAGCTTTAACGCACAGGTTACGCTTCTTTTAGATGTAGGGTATCCTCGTGATGCAGTGGCCACGGTCGCTGAATGTTTAAAGAAGTCTATTGTGTCAAGTCCGAGCATTGTTGCAGAAAGCGATAGGAAGAAACGTGTCGTAGGTATACCGTACATTCATTGCGTATCTCACAGGCTAAAGAAAGTAGGAACTAGATACGGCGTTAATGTTGTTTTCACGGCTGCCAATAAGCTAGGTAAGATACGTGCCGCTGTGCAGAGGAAGAATGAGCGAGTAAAAGACAAGAAGCGGACCGATATTTGTTTCATAAAACACACCAACAAATTCACTGATTGCCGTACGAGTGTGGTGTATAAGGTCCCTTTCAGCTGCAGCCGCTTCTACCTAGGACAGACGGGCCAATGCATTAACCAGAGATTGTTGGAACATAAGAGATCGCTAACAGGAGGCTCACCTTCTAATCTATCTTTACATTGTCAAGATTGTAAGTGCACACCCAAATTCGATGAATGCGCAGTGTTGTACCGTCATAGAAATGAAGAAATGCGCCTGATGATTGAAGCATGGCATATCGAGAATAGTGGTAGCGCATGCGTGAGCCAACCGTCTATTAACTTGCATAAAGATGAAATCAAATGCCTTAACAGTTATCTTCCACATAGACTGCCACGCGTGCCGGATTGATAGGTTCGCCTGTTGCATGGGCCAGCGCCTCCTCTATTTTTCTGTGCCTGGGCGAAGGAGCGGAGCGCAATATGCACCGACCGTCGGCGTTAGTGCAGCGTTTAGCCGCCAGGCGCCGCCACCGTAGTAGACCTGTCGTCGCTCGCGGAAACGAATGCCATGGCTGCATTCGAATCTGCTATATGGTTCAGTTTTCTGCTGTATTTGCGCTCTTTCAAGTATAATGAAAACTTGTAAGCTGGAATCATGAAGCACTTGTCATTCTGGGCAACTAGCCCATTTTGAAGGCGTGTGTCTTTCGCGACTAGGGTAGCGATGCGGGCTTGTTGGTCTGTCATGGTTCTTGGATGTGGGCGCGAAAAGACAAGGACGAAGGGAAGAAGACAAACACTGGTGCTACTGACAACAAAAAACGTTTATTTCAATCACCAAGCCTACTTATATACCTATTTTTGCACACGACATTCACGTGACCACTAGCATATAACATGAAAAACCAGCAATACAATCAACAACATGACAGGGTCGAAAACGTCCTATGACCGAAATTGACCGCTTCAGTAGCGCCAGTGTTTGTGTCTTCTTCCCTTCGTCCTTGTCTTTTCGCGCCCACATCCAAGAATCGCGACTATTTGATTGAGACGCTCGCGCGTCGTCTTCTAGCCCGATACCAGAGAGCGAATGCCAGTGATGCGGGAAAATTGTTTTGTCACCGTTATGTTCGGTTGACTGAGAGTCGGTTTTTGACTGTCTGAAAGTGGATTTTCAAAAGCAGCATTTGCCAAGAGGTAATACTGAAAGCTTGGGCGCTTAAAGTTTCCCGATGCATGCTACCGTCTACTGGTGTAGCACACTATACGCACGCCTGGAGTTCATGCGCTAAATAGCATGAAATGTCACTAGACTGCTTCCAGGGATATACGCGATCGCCCGCTCCCTTCGTAAAGCTTTTGAGAATTACATTTGTTGCAACCGGGCGAAACCAACAGCTGGTGCCAGAAAAAGAGGAACTATGCCAAGTGATTCCACCATTTCAGAGCTCAAACCAGTTAAATCGTGGTGGTACGAAAAAACAAACAAAAACAGCTACATACGCTGCGCACTTCCTGCAACTTTGACCAATGTCTGTGAACAGACGCTGTCGTTCAAGTATAATGTCGTAGTGCCGACTCTCAACTTGAGCCAATGTGAAAGGCGTGAAAAATGGCGCTGCCTGTTGTCAGTTGCTTGAGCTCGTCTTTGTATTTGTCGACAGATTGTTGTAGCCTCAGTATCTGGCTCCTCAGGTATCTTTCTTTTCTCTTCCATTTGCCTTTTTCGGTAGTCAGCAAAGTATAGAGGCCGAATGGCTGTCGACCTGGACGCTTTTGTCGCATGGGGCAGCCTGTTCAGCCTTGTGCACTCATTTATTGTGACACTGTACATAATGATTGTCGGTTGTTTCGCCGGTTGTTTCGCCGGTTGTGAATGTGGTGTCCATGGGCTCCGATTCTTCAGCATCGGGACCTAATGTCAGCGCTGCATGCACATGGCGGTGATCGCGAGGCAGCGTTGCTACTGGTACTACATGCATTGGTTGACTGTTAGGACGCAACACGGCCACGTTTAGGGATGCTTGCCATGCTTGGTTCAGTTGTTACCTTGGGCTGCACACGTGAAGGGTAGTCTGCAAAGAGTGACGCTACTGCATCCTTCTTAAGCCGCCGCTTCTTATATTCTATGAAATCTTCGCGTCGTAAACGACGGCTGCATATCCTAGTGTAGTTTGAAGGTGTATTAGGAGACCAATTATCCCGCCTAATTACTGCTAGCCACCTCTACCGAACGCCAGCGGCAGCTGGAATTTCATGGAACAACAGCCGAACAGTCTCAGCCGAACAGGCGAAAGCCTTAGATGCCTCATCAAACGCGAAAATTGACTGTCGGCGGCGTCAGCACGAGTGATGCAAAAAATAATTACATATGACGTCACAGATAATAAAATTTTGTGACGTCATCGTGACGTCGTCATATTACATCTTCGCTTGGTCAAAATGGGCCGATCACGCAGGCAGTGCATGCCCCCGCTGATGTGCAGAAAGCTTGCACTGCCTTCGATCCTTGAAGCTGTAAGAAAACCACGTTAGGCGTAGAAATATCTCGAAGGGAGGCAGGAAATGCTCAATAAACTGACTAGAAGAAAAAGAAGAAGATGGCTTTCGTCTTTCAGTCGTCTTAGATGAATGCATAAGGGACCCTGTGAGATTTTTTTTCTTTATCAATAAAGGGAAATAAAAAAAAAGGCAATCGTGATCGATTTCTTTCAGTTCCATTTGCAGAGTGGAACTCAACAGTATGACATACTAAGGCATTGGGGCGGTTGCAATAGCCTGAAATAGAAAATAAAACGCGAATGCTATCAAACTCGAGTGCAGCACAGCCTGACAGACTGCCTGCGGGATACGTACAGCGGGGATGGAAAGACACGCGAACATGCGGCATCTGCATTCTTTGCTGTTTCGCATTTATTTTCAAGTGGTTATAGCCTAGATGATTGATGAAACGACGAAGTCATCCATGACAGAATAAGAGACCATCTAGCATCTTTTTATTGTCACCACGGTTAGAGCGTGATGAAAACAGTGCGCCGCTATGTTCGCGTTTCTTTCCATCCCCCTGTACCTCTGCAAGCCTGCAAGAAGCACAAATGCAATTAAACTCGGATGCAAACACGAATTCGTGAGCTTCGTGATACGCGCGGCCGTTCAGCACCAGCTTCCCGTAATCTACTTGCACAGCGCCGCCACGCGGCAGCGGCGAGCGGACGCGGAGCGCGCGCTCGACGGCCCGAGGAGAGCGTTTGCCCAGGCACTGAAAAATAGAGGAGGCACTGCATGGGCATGCGCATATAAGTTTTCGTGCCTTCTTTCTTTTCAGCCGTTGTGCGTCCCTTCAGTTGTTAGTCGGCGTTTGTGGTGTCCTGACTTCTTTCTTGTGTCCGTGTTTGCACGCCCTGTCTTTTTAGAATCAACAGTTCCTTATAGCTACAACAAAAAAAAAATTCAGGAGAAGAGCCCACTAGCTTATCAGCTGGTTAGGAGCCTGTCTTCGCTTGACCCCCGCCAAATGGCCTCAAAGCCTGATGAGTGTCTTCCAAGCTTCAGAAAAGTCCTAGACGCACTCATTGCAGTTGGACGATTAGATGAGCATGAGTGCGATGTGGTACTTGGTGAATACGCAGAACTTCTGCATTAGAAGAAGCCCAATCTGCGGCAGTTTGACACACATTCTTCTAGTCTGGATGAATTTTATCTTGAGCTGCTAAAGATTGATTCATCATATATGCACCTGTGGAAGGTTGTACGACTTCTTCTAGCCTTGAGCCATAGACAGGCCTCTGTTGACAGAGGTTTTAGCGTCAACCAACAGGTATCTGTTGAAAACCTCAAAGAGATCTCGCACGTGTCGCAGCGAATTGTCCGTGATGCAATAAGCAAGGCTGGTGGTGTCATGAGCATTGCAATAACAAAGGAATTGCGTAGATCTGTATCAGCTGCACACAGCCGCTATCGGGCCTACTTGGAGGAGACGAAAAAACATGTGAACATGCAGGCAAAGGCATCCAAAAGAAGCCAAGTTGAAGAAGAGATTCACAGTATGAAAGTAAAGAGGCGGAAGCTTGAAGAAACAATTGCTGACCTAACAGCTTGCACTGACAACTACGCTGAGTGGGCAGAAGCTACAAGTGAGATCTCTTTTATTGTGAAGTCAAACAGCCTCAGAAAAATGGCAGAAGAAAAGGCTTTGGAACTTGCAGAAATGCATGAGGAGCTAAAAGAAAAGCTTCATGAACTTAATATCTAGTCTACTACCCAAAGATGGCCTTTTCTTTGTGTGTGTGTGTCTGTGTGTGCAATATATTTTAATTGTGAGGTGCAATACTAAGTCTTAATTGTAAAAATGTATTTGCTTTTGCTTCTGTGAAATAAAGTATTAATTTTTATGCTGTAAAAAGTGGCATTGTCTTTTTCTGTGATTTAAAGTGTCACTTTAGGTCCTTGAAAGTCCTTGAAAACCCTTGAATTTTATTTCTCACAGTTGCTATGAACCCAGTGCATTGCACCGAGCGTACCCTCACAATACCGTTTAGTGGGTGAGAAATGGTCACTGCAAAATATTCGGCAGACCCTACGCATTGAGGGAATCGATTTCATGCGAGCCCTAGGTCTACATACGTAGTAGCATGCACTTTAAAAATTTTCAGGATGTGCTATTTCTGATCAACAGAACATAAAGCACTGTGCCGAGGAAGCTTTAATAAGGGTGCATTGTGAAAAAAGTCACAGTTTCGCCGCAAGGGCGAAGCAATGAATGCGATAGCAAGAAATTAATGCTATACGAAGTCAGGCTCGCCAATGAATACTCTCAGTTTGAACAGCGCTCCTGTTGCAAAGGTGGCCGAAGCAGCGAAGGAAACTAGTGTGCTTCAAGTGTCGAGCTGTGACACTTGATAGTTTGCGCTCATCTTCTGTTTGTTCGTTTAGCGGCGTCCCTTGAGCTCGAGTGACTTTCGTACGCTCCGTAACATGAGCGCGGACATCACGGTGAAAGTTTGAAACATTACTCTTCCCCTCACCACGAGAAAACCGCGCGAGCAGACAGCGGAAGGGCAAGGTTCTGCCTGCGCAAATATAAGAAGAAGCGAGCGAGCTCGCCGACGACTTTTAAATGCGCCCGTCGCGCTTCTAGCGCCATCTCGCTGGTAATGAAGAAACGCTTATTATCGCCTGCCGTCTCTGAGTCCGCACAGCGGTAAAGGGTGTGTATATAACGCTCGCCGTTAGCTACGTGGAGGATCTGCGTTTCGTGGCGTAGTGGATAGCGCCACTCGCTGCGGAGCAAGAGGTCCCTGGTTCGATTCCGCGCTTCGGAAGCATTTTTCAGAATTATTTTTCTTTGGGGCTTTTATATATATATACATACTTATACATATATGGTGCATGACGACGGCGACGGCAAAATCCAGCCGAGACTGTCCATATAATTGCTATCGCAATAAAAAAAAAAGTTGAAGTTAAAAGCAGTGCAGAAACCCGAACCCCAGCTGTTTAGGTGCTGACTACGTCAACAACAAATAACTGTTCGTCGAAATGCAGCAAAATATTTGCAAGTGCACTGCAACGTTGAGAATATTAAGGAGACAAAAAGTAGGAAATGAAACAATTAATCAGTGATGTCAATTAGTGATGGCCTATTTTCGACGAATATGTTAGGAAATGACGACGTATTCGCAACATCAGATGCACCTTACCTACCCCACGCCGATTTGCCCGTACATTCGGCTGCTGGCGTTCCGAACTGAGACATAAATACGTCGCACACAACTTCCAATTACCGTACACACACCACTTCTATTACACATATCACCCAGTTGAACTAAAGTCCCTAGATTTTTTTTCTCTCAAAACGGGAAAAATCTAGGTTTTTTAATGAGACGAAAACAGCGCACACTTGACGAGGACAGACAGAGGGAACACAGAGCGCAGGCGCTGTTCCCTCTGTCCATCCTCATTAAGTGTGCACTGTTTTTGCCTCGTTATAATCGACCAACTAGCTCGAGATTCATTTATTTATTTACAGGATACAGATACCTGCGTTGCCTCAAAGGGGTTATCGCAGGGGAGACATCTGTAGGATCGTATGGTACATGTTTTACAGTGAAAAGCAACAAAAATATGTGAAACAAGGTTAACATCATGATAAACAAGGTGAAAGGATAATAGGTTAGCATGTTCAAAGGTAACAGAAGGTTGAAACAAAAACTAGCGCAATTATACATTATTGTAAACACAATCGGGAATAAAAATTATCAGCTACAGAAACGTAGTCTTCCGGTAACAAGTTCCAATCTCGTACAGTTTGTGGAAAAAAAGACCTGGAAAAATGAATTGTATTGCAACTCTATGTGTGTACTTTCTTGGATGTGTTATGAGATGTGTTATTATCGGGGCATTAAGATGAATGGCAAGTATGGTGAGCAAGCAAGGCATGCGTCAGCGATCAGTCGAAGGACACAATGTTGAATGTTCTCAATGTCATTCGAGAATGTTCTCAAGTGCGCACTGAAGTGAACCTGAACACCGACTGCAAAGCTAGCGCAGACAGTCAAGATTCACCATGTGTCGAAGTAAATGGCATCTCGCACGAAGTCACTGCGCTAATGCAACTGTGTTTACAGCTCCGCACCCAGTGAACACACCCGGCTATTACACTAAAAGAGACCGATGAAGTGATTAAGAGAGTTCGCGAGCACGTGGCAACATTCGCCGCTCATTTCATTGGTTACACCGCTTACCACGCAGTCGATTCATACCTGTCGATGACTCGAAATCACTTTCTAATATCCTCTTGAAGAAACACACACACACATATAGCAGTTCCGCTGAGCGTATCGTGGCATCGAGGCGAAAAGGTCAGTCACTTTTCAACACGCTAGCAATGCGCCGGACGGTCTGGAAGGGAAATGGCCACCGCCGCCCAATGTTACCCACGTGCAGCCTACCTTTGCTGTACTCTGAAATTTTTCAGTGACTCTAGTCTGATATACCCAGATGGATGGATGCTATGAGCATCGCCTTTATAACGGGGCGGTGACAAGTGTGCCACCAGGCTCGACAAAAATAAATAAATAAATAAATCTTTTTCTTTTTTCCCTTCTTTATTTAATGTTGGCCTAATGTCTCTACTTCGATTAAATCTATCTTACTACAGGAAAGAAAGCGTAAATTCTCAGCCCAGTTCTCTGCCCTTTACGGCCGAATGACCTTATTTTTTTTCCCAATATTTATTTTTGTCTTTTCTCTCTAATTTTCTGCCACCAATGCTCTAACTGTCTCTTACTTATTTCAATCGTGGGTGTGTTCAGCTTTCCATTGTTGTTCCTAAAACCCAAGGCTTCATTCATGTAGGCTCGTGACCAAACGTGCCCCTGGGTGGATGTCTCCACATTCAATCAGAACATGCTCCGCCGTATCCTTATCTTCCCCGCAGCATGTGCATTGTTCTTCTTCTTTGTTAAATCTCGCTTTCTAACTACGCATTCTAAGGCAACCCGATCTCGCTTCAAACAGTAAAGCGCTTCTCCTTGAATTATCGTAAAATGACTTCCTCCTTATTTCATTTTTGCCCTTTCGGTAGTTACTCAGAGCCAGTTTTTTTCTCCATAGTTGCCGTCCAGTAAATCCTCTCCGCCTCTCTGACTTTTCGCTTAACGCTCTTTGTTGACATATTGCTTACACTACCAGCCGTATATTTACTAGTGAGCCTCCTAGTTCTTTTTCTCCACTGTGTGTCCACGCTCTTCCTATACAAGTAACGGAACACCTTCTCTGCCCATCTACTCTCCTTCATATTCCTTAGCCTTTCTTCGAACCTTATTTTGCTCTGAGCCTCCCTCGCCTCAAAACCTGCCCATCCCATATCGCCCTTTACAGTCTCATCTGTCGTCTTCCCGTGAGCACCCAATGCGAGACGTCCCACAATCCTTTGATTTACATCCATTCCCGATTGCACCTCTGCCCTCGTGCACACCGCTGAGTTCCCAAAAGTAATTCCCGGAACCATTACACCTTTCCACAGACCTCGAAGCACCTCGTACCGATTGTATCCCCACAACGCTCTGTGCATCATTATTGCAGCATTCCTCTTTCCTTTTGCTGCCGAAGCTTTTTCCTGTACCTCCATGTATCTATGACTCTCATTTACCCATACTCCAGTGGCGTAGCCAGGAATTTTGTTCGGGGGGGGGGGGGGGGGGGGGCTCACGTTGCAGCGCGACCTCCTCATTGAATTTTTAGAACGACTAAGTATATGAATAACATTTATTTATTTATTTATTTATTTATTTATTTATTTATTTATTTATTTATTTGTTTGTTTATTTATTTAATTATTTGTTTATTTATTTATTTATCTATTTATTTATTTATTTATTTATTTATTTATTTATTTATTTATTTATTTATTTATTATATCCTCAAAGGTCCCATATGGGACTTTACATGAGGGGTGGGCGTCATAAAATGGCGGTATCGATGAAGGTGTATGTTAGGATGTGGTTGAGTCTGCTTCCTGGATGGCATTTTTGAAGCGCGCAAAATCGCAGATGACTGCTGCTTCGTTCGGAAGGTCATTCCAGTCTCGGGTGGTGCGCAAAAAGAAGGGCTGCTGAAATGAGGTGGTGTGGGCACATGGCGGAATCACAGCATTTGGATGACTTGTGCGATGACCTCGATGGACCGGCTGGATGAGGTGGTTGTCACGCGGGGTTGAATAAAAGAATCTGTGAAAAAGGCAGAGACGTGCAATACGACGACGAAGAGCGAGGGTAGAAAGATTTAACTGGGATTTGAGGGCGGAGACGCTCGAGTAGCGGGAGTAATCTGAAACAATGAATCTGGTTGCTCGGTTCTGTACTGACTCAAGTATTTCGATATGATTAGTTTGGTGGGGGTCAAAGACAGCAGCTGCATACTCAAGTTTTGGTCTGACAATGGTGTTATAAGCGAGTAGTTTAACGGAAGGTGGTGTCATGGAAATGTTACGGCGTGTGTACCTGAGAGCGCGGTTATCGGAGTGAATTATGTGATTTATATGGTCGCCCCAAGATAGGTTACTCGAAAGATGGACACGCAGGTATTTAATCGAGTCAGTAGCAGCTATATGACAGTTGTTGATTGTGTAAGTAGCCGGCGTGTGGGTTCGGCGACGATGGAAAGAAATTAGTGATGTTTTTTTCGCATTAAGGGACATCAACCAGGTGGTACACCACTGCTGAATGCGTGAGAGGTCATGCTGTAGAGAGGAGACATCGGTGGGGTTATTTATAGGGCGGTAGAGGACACAATCATCAGCAAAAAGACGGATGTTAGATTCAACGGAAAGCGGAATATCGTTAATGTATATTAGGAATAAAAGAGGCCCTAGGACGATACCCTGGGGCACGCTGGACAAGACATGCGAGAGGTCGGAGGAGTGATCATTAACATGCACGAATTGTTTACGGTTTGTTAGGAATGCTTTAATCCAGTTAAAAACATGCCGATGAAAGTTTAGACGCGAGGTTTTTTTGAAGGAGACGGGAGTGGGGTACCTTATCGAAGGCTTTTTCAAAATCTAAGAACAGTGTGTCAATTGGGATGTTACGGTCCATATGAAGGTGAATGTCGTGCAGGAATAATGTTAGTTGGGTCTCGCATGAGTGATCTTTACGAAAGCCATGTTGGTTTGGGTGAAAGAAGTTTACGGATGATAAAAATGTAGCAACATGAGAAAAGATGACGTGTTCCATGATCTTTGAACAAACACTAGTGAGCGAGATTGGTCGGTAGTAACCTGCAAATGAGCGGTCACCTTTCTTGAAGAACGGAAAGACCTTCCCAACTCTCCAGTCTAATGGGACTTCACCTGTGTCGGGTGACTGCTGAAAAATGATTGACAATATGGAACTACATACATGTTTAGTATTTTTAAGAATTTTGGCATTTATGCCATCTATACCGCATGACGAAGAGTTCTTTAATTGGTTAATAACTTTTACAATTCCCTCTGAATTGAATGTAATCTTTGGCATTGGCGGAAAAGCAAAATGCGGAAAATCAGGAAGTTCGTTGTTAGGTTCGTTAGTAAAGACTGAACAAAATGCAGAGTTGACGGATGGAACGTCGCAGTCGGCAACGGGGGATCCAGAAGTGTCACAAAGAGAGACTGTGGTTTTGTCGTCCGGTTTCATAATTTTCCAAAAGCGGCGTGGGTATGTACATGTATTACCATGTACATACATTGTCACTGGTATTACCATTAATATGTATTACCAGTGACAATTTGTATTAGATGCTGCAAATCACTTCTTGAATGCTGCCCTCTGTTAAGAACGAGTAAGAAATGTGTTTTTTCGTAAAAATATTATGTTGGCATGCCCGCAAAATCTTTCCAGGAATAACTGTCTTCAATCTTTTCAATATTTGTGTTTGTGTGTGTGTGTAACAGGTACGGCAAATGTCACGTAAACTTCGGAACTGCATCAGCTTTGAACTGAAGAGGTGCCTGATAACAAAAAAATGAAGTCCACGAAATAACCAGGATTTTAATGCAGATTGTTTACGCAAAATGTTAATCTTTTTGCACAAATGATGCGGCCAGGGAAAAGCAAGAATGGGAAAGTACACATCGAATACGGGCAAAGTATAAGTCACCGGAACAGTGCGCAGTATGCTTACGCAAAACTTCACAAATGTACATTTAAATATGCAATCACTGAACGGAACTAAGCAATGATCACTATACATAATGGCCAACTGATATGTCCTTTGGGCCAAGCTGCTGTCTCGGACGCACCATGTAAACAGAACTATAAAGGAAGAGCGCAGAAATAACGAAAGAAACTACTTCAAAACTGTTTTAAAAGTGCGAACCACTATTGTGCACTCAATTTAAAGGAAGGTTGCCGCTTCTAGTTCAAAAAGCAATGAAGAACAAAAACGACAAATGAAAGTAACAAACAATGCTGTTAGTACGGCTTCCCAATAGTTGAATTTGTTTGGTAACGCCGCGTATGCCGACCTCTCAGTGAACGAGGTGAAGCTGTCGATTGGCTGGTAATGTCCACCTGATGCCCGTATTCTTATGTTTATATCAGGTCACAGTGTTAACTGCTAAAAGGTACAAAATCCTCACGGCTTTAAAAGATGGTGAACAATAATATTGCGTCAGAATTACGGGCTCATTGACCTGAACTCTGGAACAGTAGTGTCTTTTCCTTTCGTTTGCGCTGATTTTTGTCCTGCTCGGTATCAAAGGACAACGTTGACCCGGCGAGGAAGCTTAGCGAAGCGGTCAATGAGTTCCGACACGCTGATGTCGACATTTCTGTGGGCGTACAGAAGTGCCTGGCCAACCATGCGTTCCTCAGACATCGTGGAGCATAAGTAGTTCTTAAGTAACCTCATGCTTGAAAACGTACCCTCTGCGCTGGCAGTGGTCACTGGAAGGGTGACTAGAATCCGGAGTAGCTTGTACACATTCGCACAGAACCTGCTGTCGCAATGAGAGTGGGCATCGGTTCCTGTACCGGGGCTCTGGTTTGCTGCTTTGTTCGCCCACTTTGTCCACCATAGTCGCAGTTCTCCAAAACCAGCCCTCGTTTCGACGTCATGCGCAAAAACGGTCAGGAGATTTTCTGCTCCTTTCTCCCGATCATCTTGCATTGGTGGTATTGCGGATGGTACAATTAATGAAAAGTCCTTTAGAAGTGTCCTGTGCTGTTCGAACCGTTGGTTTAACTGGGCTAGTACGTGGTTCATGAACGGAATGAACAGGGTTCTGCGAAAATATTCTTCCGCACTTTCGAATGCATTGCTCCCAAGGTTTTGCTTCCGGACACCGGCTCGACGGCTGGTGATCTCCACATTCAGTTTTTCTGCCAATGCCTGCATTTGTGCAAATATTTTTGAGAAAGAAACATTCGTGTTCTTGCGGTCACTTTCAATTGTCTGCTGTATCACTTCTATGTCGTCAATGGCAGCGCTCATGTCGATACTCCTCGTCTGCAGCTTCTTTGACAGTGGCAAAGTCAGTGCTAACACGTGTTCCGTCACATGCAGGCTTACAAGGAACGCTGGTGAAAAGAGTGCCAACATTAGACTGGTTGCCTGCACTGGACTTTCGCCATTTCCAATAAACTTAGTCTCCTCTAGTGCTGCGATCAACGGCTCAAAGAGGCTCACAAATGAAAGCACTGCATCGTGCTTCTCGGCCCAGCGCGTTTCGCATAGTCCCAAAAGGCGCTGCCTTGTAGGCTCAGGACAGCTCAAACTTATCACTTTTCGCAAAACGTGTTTGCGGCTAGAAGATTTACGGAAAAAGGCTGACGTCGCCTTCAGAGTCCCAAAAGAGTTTCGAATGTCTGTGATGGAGCATGCTGCACACACAACTAGATAAAGGGAGTGACCCGCGCAGTGAATACATAGAGTGCGGCTGGATATTTCTCACGGACAGCAGCTTGAACACCATTCGTTTTGTCAGCCATCGAACTTGCACCACCGTAGCCTTGACCACGGAGATGCTGCATGTTAATTCCCATTTCTATAAGGAGCCTTATGATGGTGTCGGCGAGGGCCCGGCCATTTGGTCGTGAATTGGCACAAAGCCTAAGAACACTTCTTCGATTCCGTTCGCATCCTTATTAAGGTACCTTGCACAAACAGTAAGCTGCTCGATACCTGCAACATCCGTCGTTTCATCAGCAAGTACGGAGAAGCAGCCTGCAGCGTTTACTTTTGCGACTAGGCTTTCCTTGATGATTGCAGCAGAGATTTCTATAATGTGGTTTTGTACATATAAACTAAAATATGAGGCCTTATTTGGGCAACTTTCCAAATGCTTTTTTTTTATCTGTGTCGCCACAATCCGCGCGCATGCGAAGCAGCTCTTTGAAGTTGCCTGTATTTGTAGAGGAGGCTGTGCTTGAATCCATGGGACCACTGTCTCTATGTCCACGGAGAGCCACACCTTGCCACCCGCAAAAGAGAACTGTCTCAACAATAGGCTGTAACTTCCTTCGGATCTCTCTTATTTGAATTTGCCTGCCATGGTCCAGCTGATCAACAACACTGGGCACACATCCTGAGAAGGTTTGAAGAAAACTATCGGCTACCAGATGAGCGTCAGTGTGATAGTTAGTGACTTCATGTGCACCGAAGACTTCGAGGGCGTGCTTCCACTTTTGAAATGGTTTGGATACGAGGGCCTTAGTGCGCGCATGTTGGCCCTTGCCAATCTCACTTCTGCTAAAAAGGACACACACTCGGCAAAACGCACCCTCTTGAAGCGCTGAGAAGCTAAGCCATCGGTACCTGTCCAGCCAAGCCACGTAAACATTCGTTTCTGCTTAAAATCGTTCATAGACTTAAACATATAGCATGGCGGAGGAATCCAAGGAGAAGCTAGCAGTTGATGTTTTGTGTCATCATCCACTTTTGAGCCATCTGTGTAGAGCCCGATATCAAACTTGCTTCTGCTAAGATTTTGAGGGTCATAAAAAGATAAATAATTAAATAAATGATAATCAGGCTGAAGCCCAATAAATCCCACCACCCGGGTGACGCCGCTGGTTGGTGGTGTTGAGAGCACGAAAAATTTCGGGGGGGGGGGGGGGGGGGCTGAAGCCCCATAAGACCCCCCCCCCCTGGCTACGCCCCTGCCATACTCCGAGGTACTTGTCTTCGCTTACCCTCGGTATTTCTTGGCCTTGTATTGACACCGCCTAATCACAGGGATCGTTGAATAGTACCATCACTCCACATTTCGTTACACTAAATCCTAGTTTAAGAGCTTCATCTTCCCTTCCGCATATAACCTTCAGCCGCTGTATATCATCTCGACTGTCCTCAAATAAGACGATATCGTCCGCATAAAATAATCCTGGAAGCTTCTGCTCAATCATCACGTCGCCCTGTTTGTGTGACAGATTAAAACCAAAGTTGCTACCTTCTAGCGCTTTTTCCATATTCACCATGTACAGCATGAATAACAGCGGGGACAAAAGACAACCCTGTCTCAGCCCCTTGCCAATATCAAGGTTCTCTTTGCTACATAGTCCTTCCCATTCTATGCAAACTGTATTTTCTCAGTATATCTCCCTCAAAGGCTGTATACAGTCGTCGCCTATACCCATTCCTTTCAATATATCTGACAAAATTTCCTGATTAATGTTGTCGTACACCCCAGTGACGTCTAGAAAAGCCATGTACAAGGGCCCATTTTCTATTTTTGATATTACTATACACTGAGTGAGAACAAACAGGTTATCATCTAACTGCCTGTCGACTCGAAATACATTCTGAAGTTCTCCCAAAATATTGTTATGTCCTGCCCACGTTTCTATTTTTATTTTTACTGCTTGCGTTGCCAACCTGTATAGTACCGATGTAATGGTTAGTGGTCTATACGAGCAAATTTTATCCTTTTCTCACTTGCCTGTATAGATTGAGTTCATTCTACTTTTTTGCCAACTGTCCAGTATTTACCTGTTCTGTAAGCATTTTTGTGCAGCTTTCGGTCTTTGGTGTTATGTCCTAGTTCGTTAATGAGGCTAGCGGGAACGCCATCTAAACCGGTGGCAGTGCGCTTTGGAATTTTTCCTTCGGCCTTTTTCGAGTTTAAATTCTCAAGTAATAGCTCTTCCTCGGTTGCTCTCTCCGCCACACTTTTACTCACTGGGGAAATCCCCTGGACATTCTTTTTAAACGAATCGGCTGTTACCTTTCGGATGTAACCTAGCGCTTCGTACCTTTCCAACTGATTTCCTCCTTCATCTACAATATGTTGTTGCATTGTGACAGACTTCCTACCTAGCGCCTTCATGTGGCTTGATAGTATCCTAGGTGCGGCCTAGGATACCCCGTGTGTATCCCGCGTGTACCCCATGTGGGGTACACATTGTACCCCTCACGGGCGAGGGCGCCCCTAGCGGCTGCTCCTGTCCCTATATCAAACTTTCACAGAAGCTTCATGACCAGTAAAAGTATCGAAAACGGCAGCAAGGCGGCTGCCACAATGACTGCTGACTCGAAATTGGATGCTGAGCCTCAGATGCCACGGACAATGCCGGGTCGATAACACACTGCCGGGACCTTGGTGACGTGGGGGACGAAGCATGCCAACGTGTGGTTGTGTGCGCCATGTGTGGTTTGCCTTGGACAAGGGTTGTCGGTAGAGTTGGGCGGGCTACCAGTGTGAAGTAGCCCACATCCTTCTCTTCCACTTTTCCCAAGGGGAGGGGGCAGTGCGGGAGTGCTCGGCTAGAGGAGAACGACGAAGGATGGCGCACTCACAGCTCGGGCTCAGCGGCCGCTGACGAACAGTCGCGGCCGAGCTCTCGATCAGTAAAGTCGTGTTCCTTGGTGTCTCGGCCTTCATCTCTAAGGGGTTTTTGGGCGGCAATTGGCCCAGAACCCTACACACTGTACCCCAACAGCCACCAAGACTTATGTTGAATTCCAATGGCGGAGTAGGAGCAAGCTTTTCTGCTCTTTCTTGAGCATGTGTGTTCCAATGGCAGAGTGAGGGCGGGAGTCAAGCATTCCAATGGGAGAGTCGGAGTGGATTCAGAGTGGGAGTGGAGCAGGTAAAGTTGCTCCGCCAAAATCAGCGGAGTCGACCGGAACTCGGTGTCACGTACTTTAACACGTTTGTGTACAAGCACAGATGGCCGGAAGCTAGCCGAAGGCTGTCTATAATAGGAGGTCATCAGGACCTCGATTCCTTGATAGCGAAATGAGACATGGACAAGGGAGACCAAAACGAACTGAGTCTTTATTTTTCCCGCGTCCCCATCTTCCAGTCTCCAGGCGTGACGCCCCAACACATAAAGCAACAGTGCTGCGCAAGGGCGCTTCATGTTAGCTATTAACATTGTGACACTCCTCCCTTAGTAAAAAGAATAATTATGGGGAGTACCTAAGCACTGGTTTTCTCTACCTTTTGCTGCGTCACAACATTGGTTTGAATGACGCAGCCACGGAACAGTCACTGTCCACAGGAACGCCATGGTCGCTTGCAATAATGTCAGTGTTCATGGCACAGCCCCTTTCAGGCAAACTTGTTGTAGACGGCTCGACGGCCTTTTGCTCCGGCATGTCCGGAAAAGTTGGTTTAAAGAGAGGAGGCTGCGCCCACTGTGGTATGGCTGCGGAACTGGCAGGGGTAACCGTGTCTGATTCAGAAGTAGCCGGTGGCCCTGTCTGGGCAAGACGCAAGTGGTCCCCGTGTCGGTGCCATATAGACCTATCGTCGAGAATGATGCGGGCCGACGGCAGAGTGACGTCGACAACACTGGCCCGCACCCATGGTGCTCCCTGTCGAAAGTTTCGCGCATACACGCCGTCTCCTGGTTGCAATGACGGAGCCTGAAGGGATCCTCTATCGGCGTACAACTTCTACTTAAGTTGCCTTAGAAGTACCGAGGTCTGCAGGCTTGGCCACAAGACATCCAACGGTGTCTTGATGGCTCTGCCTGTCAGGAGTTCGCATGGTGGCCAACCCATTACTCCGTGAGGTGTAGTCCTGTAGTGGAATAAGAACCAGGACAGTTGTGTCTGGAAGCTGCCCGACCCAGATTTCTTGAGTTTGTTTTTGACACTCTGTACTGCTCGCTCTGCGGCACCATTGGACGCAGGGTGATACAGCGGTACCAGCACGCGGCGTATTCCATTTCGAGTCAAGAAGTCCAGGTACTGTGCACTGGTAAAAGCAGGACCATTGTCCGAAACTATGATGTCGGGGAGGCCATGCTGGGCGAATGCCATTCTCAAGGCAGAAATGGTAGCTTCTGTTGATGTGGAAGACATGGGGAAGACTTCTATCCATTTCGAGAAGGCGTCTACTATAACCAAGAATGTATGCCTTAGAAATGGTCCCCCGAAATCAATGTGAAGCCTAGACCAGGGTCGCTGTGGGAAAGGCCAGGGTGTCTGCTGCACTGGCTGGGCAGCTCGATGTTGAGAGTCTGGCACGTACCGCAGCTCTTCACACTGTTTGCAATGTCACTGTCAATGCCTGGCCACCAGACATGGCTCCTGGCAATCATCTTGCTCTTCTCAATACCCGGGTGGCTGGCATGGAGCACGCCAAGTACCTGCACCACCAATTTTTTCGGAATCACGACTCTTGATCCCAATAGTAGACAGCCTTCATGGAGACTGAGTTCCGCACTTCTGAACTCTCTGGTCATGCTGGTCACGCTGCTCTGGTCACACTGGTCACGCTGTGAGGCTTTCTCCTTTCAACACAGATAGGACAACATGGCTCAATACAGGATCGTCCCTTGTGGCCCGAGCTACAACTGTTTTGTGAGAGAAGTTGTGGATATGCCTCCTCCAGCATGAAGATCTCAGCAGGGCGAGGAAATGCAGTGCAGTCATTAGGCAGCAGCTGTCTACTAAGCGCATCGGCATGCCCAAGCACTTTGCCAGGTTTGTAGACAAGTTTGTAATTGTAAGCGGAGAGCTTCAGAGCCCGTCTGACTACACTTGGCGAAGCTTGCACAGGAACAGGCTTGTCGGTACCCAGAAGTCCAAGAAGTGGCTTGTGGTCAGTGTGTGCTTCAAACAGTATGCCCCACAAGTACTGGTGGAACCGATCCACGCCAAACACCAAGGCCAGTGCTTCCTTGTCAAGTTGACTATAGTTTTGTTCTGCTTTTGATAATCTTCTCGAAGCAAAAGCAATTGGACATTCTCGGCCATCGGTGTCTTTGTGCACCATAACTGCGCCTATACCGTAAGGTGATGCATCAGAGCTGAGACACACAGGCCTGTCAGGGTGGAGATGTACGAGAACTGGAGCTGAAGTCACCAGATGCTTGCAGGCAGTGAAAGCATAGTGCTGGTCCTTTCCCCACTGCCACTTCTTTCCATCACCATGAAGCAAGTGTAACGGACGGGGAAGTGCAGAAAGGTTGGGCAAGAAACGCCAATAGAAGTTGACGAGTCCCAAGAAGCTTTGAAGTTCCTGGACATCTTGTGGCACAGGAGCGTGCAGAATGGCAGACACCTTGTCCATGTTCAGGGAGAGGCCTTCCTTACTGATATTGTGCCCGAGATACTCAACTTATGGTATGAAGAAGTGGCACTTCTCGAGTTTCAACTTGAGTCCAGATTCTTGAAGTTTGCCTAGTACCGCACGCAGGTTGCGACAGTGCTCAGCACCATTCACACCAGTTATGAGAATGTCGTCAAAATAGACCGCTACATGTGGCAGACCCCTGAGCAAGTTCTCCATCTCGCGTTGAAAAATAGCTGGAGCAGATGAGACCCCAAAAGGTAAGCGGATGTATTAAAACAACCCCGTATGCGTCGAAATCATGACATACTCTCTAGAGGCCTCATCAGGGCAACTTGCTGGTATGCGTCACGCAAATCCAACTTTGTAAATTTCTCACCTCCAGCCAGCACAGTCCACAAGTCCTCAAGCCTTGGAATATGGTAGCGTTCCACCGTCGCGACTGGGTTAATGGTGACACCAAAGGCCCCACAGATTCTGATGCGCCCATCCCTTTTTGTCACGGGAACAATTGGGGCAGCCCACATTCACCGGAACAATGATGGAATCTCTTATTAATTGCTGAATTTCCTGCATGACTCTGTGTGTCAAGGCATATGGCAGTGGGCTTGGCTTGCAGAACGGTGGTGGAGCATCTGAAGGTACATGTAGTGAAGCCATCGCACCCTTGAACGTACCCAAACCTTCTTCAAACATTTCAGTGTAATCTTGCACTAAGTGTTTCACATCAGAAAGTGCATGGATGTTCACTTCAACAACGGAGACGCCGATGCCCAATTCCTGCATCCACTGGCATCCGAGCAAAGTGAGTGATCCATTCCCGGCCAGAAAAATTGCTAAGTCAATCGCCTTGCCATGAAACTTTACATGGACATCAGCTTTGCTTTGTACCTTCTTTAAATCCCCGGAATAGCTTCGCAGAAATACTTGAGACGGCTGCACCGGAATTGAAGGTAGAAGCTGTAGCAAACGCGACTTGGCAATGACTGAGACGCTCGCCCCCGTGTCCACTTCCATGCGGAGCGGCTTGCCGCAAACTTCAACACTGACGGTGAAAGGTGGAGGCGCCTTGGTGTAGTCAACTAACCACATGTCGAAAACTTCGGCGGGCGAAGCTGTAGCGGAGGCTTCATCCTGGACAGTATTTACGCGATGACGGTTGCTCGCCGACAGTGAACTTCGGCCCGCGAACGAACGCGGCCTGGGAGACCCGTCACTCTGTGATTGCTCGTCTTTTCGTTTTGTATTGCAAACTTTCGCCAAGTGGCCGCGTCTGTGGCAGTAATTGCAGATCATCTTCACATGTTGGCAAGCCGACACGAGGTGTGCATCCCCACAGCGATAACAAGAGATGCCTTCGGCGCTGCCATGACGCAGAAGGTGGAGAAGTAGGTGCCTGCGTTACCTTGCGCTATCTCCCCTGCATACTTCTTTGCTGCTTCCATTGCTAGGGCAGTCTGCACTGCATCTTCGAAAGTTAAGTCCGCTTTTACCAGCAATCTTGTTTGGATGTCTGCGTTGTTGATGCCAAACACGACGCGGTTGCGGAGCATGTTTTCAAGCTCTTTACCGAAGTGGCAGTGCTTGGAAAGGCTCTTCAGCACTGCAATGAAGTTGCTGACAGACTCTCCTTCCACGCTAGCGCGCGAGTTGAAGCGGAAACGCTGCACAACAGCAGAAGGCTTCGAGCAGTAGTGGTTTCCTAGAACCAACAGAATCTCGTCCAGCGTCTTGTCATTTGGCTGGTCAGGCTTGACCAAATTGCAAAGCAACGCATACGTTTTCTGCCCGCAGCAGCTGATGAAGACGGCTGTTCGCTTGTCTTCAGTGATGTCATTCGCCGTGAAAAGGGCTTTCAGCCGATCCAGGTAGCAGGGCCAGTCATCGCCTCCTCCCTTGAAAGGCTTAAGATTGCCGAAATTTGGCGTTTGGACGGATCGTGGGCAGGAGCTCACGAGAAAATTCTTTTCATCTTCGTCGCCAGCTTATACAAGCACAGATGGCCGGAAGATAGCCGGAGGCTATCTATAATAGGAGGCCATCAGGACCTCGATTCCTCAATAGCGAAATGAGACATGGCGCTACGAGAGGCCAAAACAAACTGATTCATTATTTTTCCTGCGTCTCCATCCTCCAGTCTCGAGGCGTGAAACCCCAACACACAAAGCAACAGTGCCGCACGAGGAGGCTGTATGTTAGCTATTAACATTGTGATAATTTGCTTGCTTGGGGGTGCTGTCACTGTCGCGTGTTTTGACAGTAATGGTCGATGACATGGGTGTCTGGGCAAATCGTGCGGTATTGCTTCCACTGATCGATAGCGAGAACTTCGAGTCAGAAACTCCAGTTCCTGCACGAGCAACTCATCAGATAGTGACAGCGACACTGAAACTGCTGCGTACGAGCGAGAATTCGACAGAGTAATTAGCAGATAGGAATAACTTCAAGCAAGGTATTCTGGGCAACTCAAGCACTTCCGCTTCCTTCTTGCTCCCATGCTTGCTCCGGCGGCGTGGATTGTGTTCCAGTCGCGGATTTGGGGGCGTTTCTCTATGCCAGAGTCAAGTGCTCGCTTGCAGAGTACATCGGCTGCTCCAACTCTGCCATTGGAATTCAACATTACACTGCTGCTATTGGAGCAACTCTGATTGCTATTGTGCTCAGGGGCGGATCCAGGGACCTCCTTTGAGGGGGGGGGGTCCCTAATTCGGTTGGGGGGGGGGGGGTGTATTGCACAGCGCTCGCAGTAACTGAAGGGAAAAGAGCGAGAAGGCGAAGGCACATTCCTTCGCATTAAGGTCTGCATTTTTCACGTTCTTGCAACCTCCTTCTGTCATCGCATGCAACGTGATGAAGTGCTTGCTTGAAACACGACAGAAAGGAACCAGTGTTCTTTAAAAAGGACTCTGGTGAAAAGTATTTGCACGTGCAGTAAATGTTTGGAAATAGGAAAATAATACATGAAAGGTTTTGCTGCAGTTACTATCGCCGGTTTCAAGTACCCGACCGAATACGAGCGAGCTAGAATGATCGCGCTTTCATTGTTATCAAAACCGTCCGAGAAAACGGAGCCGCTAATGTCACATTGCTTTTTGTTTCGTTCAACTTAAACATCTGTATCTTGATAAGATAAATCTTGATACAGTATCAAGCCTTAGCTTAATCTAAAAGACTTCGGAAATCATGTGCACACGAAACCAATTCACTAATGATCGACTTACGTTGCAAAGCCTCCCTCAATTGCAAAGTTCTTCCTCGTGATACCACGCAGCCATCTCCCTCACCGTTTGATGTTTTCTTTTCCTCGTGGAACAAAATTTGAGCAGCCAACAGGACTGCAAGTCGGCATCGCACTGCAGCTGATGCGACCTTGCTAAAGATAAAGAGCCTACTGGTAGCGCAGATGTTTGCCTGTGGTTCCACGCTCCCCCATTGTGTCTTTTTTCGGCGAATGAAATTCACGGCGGTCATCGGATGGAGGGGAAGATGGTCATGCATATTTACAGCAGCCCAGAGGGGATTTTGACGGTGCCAAAGAAGCCTTTCATAAACTGTTGGCAGTGGCGCCCAGTGTGTGTCTCTCTCTTCTTGTCTGTCGTCGTCTTTGCGCCTATTACCTTGGATAATCCAAGAAGCCTTCGTTGGAAATGTGCATAGGGAAGCAGAAAAGGGCAAAGATATGCGGAGAGCACAGGTATGAGATTCTCCTTTCCCCTTTTCACAATTGTCTGCTCTTTCGTGGAAAAAAATACAGCCCTTACTTCGCAGTGCGTGAGGGCATATAACCCTTTCTCAAAGAAAGCATTGGAATGCTTCACCTATTGAAAATTCAAAAGGACGGACCCCCTATAGACACACTATTCCCTCCTATTTACACTGTTTTTTTTTTCTTTTCCTGAATGTCCTCCCTCCTCAGGTTCCAATAAAATCTCCCTTCTACTCTCAGGAGCGTGACGACGATCAATTTCAGCTTTTATCGTCACACTCAACAAGGCAATGCTCATTTTTAAGAACGTCCTTCCAAGGTCATTTAACTCCCACTGCGCCATTGGGTGTACCGAGTGGGACGATCGAGTGCCAAGCTTTGCTGAAAGGCCTCATTGGGCACTGTCGGGAGTCGCCTTCTGGCCAGGAGCCTTCGAGGCAGCAGTGAGGAAGACGTACGGCAATGTTGGGAGATCAAAAGTAAAAAGATGTTTACTTGATTACATATTGGTAGCGGATGCCTCTTCCAGCAGGCCAAAGCCCGCCCGGCCTAAATGTCTTTCGGATGATTGCTAGGGAAAATATTGTTTACTTCATTTGACCAATAACGTGACAGTCTCCACACGATACGTATGGGACCACCTCTGTTCCACACCCGAGAGGAGGGGAGGCGAGCCTGTCAGATTTGGCCAGATCCTCCAAACAACCACCACATAACTGCACCAAGAAGTTCCAGGCGAATTACTCGATGGAGCCGATCGTTATCTTCTTCACAGTGGTGACGACAATGCGACATCGCTGAGGTCATTCCAGACACATAGTGACCGATCCCTGCAACTGGAGACATATTGCAAGAAAGGGCTGAGCGTGTCATCAGTGCGAGCCCCCTTCTCTGGCTCGCTTCAGCTCAGTTGCAAAGCTTTTCGGTTAATATTTTGGAAGAATTTTGGTTTTATATAGCCACTGGTGGTGACCTGTAGCACCCTCTTGGACCATGTGTCTCTGACAAAAAAAAAAGAAGGGAAGGCTCCTTTCTTGCTGCTGCTGTAATGGCCACGCTTATTTCAAAAACCTTTTACTTAGTAGACTAGCGGTTTGGCCTTGGTTTTCCAGTTTTTCTAAAGTGACATAGCACGAAGCAGTATGGGGAACACATCAACAACGAAGACGAGCGCTTCCTTCCAAATGAAGATTTAATGTTTCCTATAGACATAGGAAAAGAAGAATGAACAAAACAAGGAATGCGAAATGCAACACAAGAAGACCTCCCTCTGATCACCGTGTGACTGCGCTGGCATCTTCCAGAAATGCTAACTCCCTTATGGGACAAGCGTATAATACCTCTGACACATGGGCAAAAGTACTTTGCAGTAAACCCCTTTTGTTGCTCTGAAGGACCCTCTGAAGAAAGAGTTTGCGCTGATGACATGCGACACTGCACTAAGTTCTCTAGGTGGTTTGTGGCCTGTGCAGTTAGCGTCGGTTTCTAGGATGTGCATTGCAAGGAAAAAGAAAGAAGAGAAAAAAAGGCACTGCTCGTTAAATCGGCTGGAGAGAACACATTTTTAAAACCACGCTGTTGGTTGGCACCCATTGTGCAGACTGCAATGCACCACTATGGACAAAGCAAATGACACTGCCGGAATTCAACATGGCGGCACTAGCGACATGATGCGGGCGTAGGAAGGAAGACGTCACTGCCACAGCAGTGCATCTTCGGGGGAACACGCATATTTACGTCACAGAGGGGATTAGTGCACACCTGGTGAGCCTTCGTTAAAAGGCTGCATTGTTGAGTTCTGCACACTGTATGCGAGAGAATGCCCTTCTCATTCGAAATGTGGATGCGGAATCCGCTTTCTCGAAAGGGAACATTGCCAGGAGGGAGATACTTCTTTGTTTTGTTGTCTTGGGCAGAGGTGGTCCCATGAACAACTTTCCGGAAGATGCCCCTTAGCATAAGGCAGGCAGGCAGGCAAAGAACTTTATATAAGGAGATTGGCTTCTTGGAAGGGCGCATGCGCGACGCGTAGCTTGGCACGTGCAGCTTGATGCGAAGGCAGAATGGTGACGTTTCCATCAGTTTAGATGTTGTTTTACACTTTACATGTCACGTGTCCAGAGTAAAATTTTCAGTTGAAGTCTAGCGGTCGTCCTGTGTGCTTCTTTCTCTGTCCTTGTTTTTGTTCCGCTATATTATGTATTTAACTTTATTATTATCCGGAGGCGGTGCTCGACCCCCTTTAGGGGGTGACACCGGTGGGCCACTCCCACGACGGGACGGGGAGGTTAAACTCCACGGCCATGTCGCGGGCCCTCTGGATGGCCCTAAGCTGGTCTCCTTTGTCTTGGCTAGTGAGCAGATAGTTCCAGTCCGCCGCCTTAGAGGGAGACTCGCTGCTCCCGCGCAACGCAGGGCATTGCCACAGCATGTGTTGTAAGGTGCATTTGGGGTGACCACAGCGCGGGCACCCCGGCTCTATGCCATCCATGTACTTGGAACATTTTAAAGGCGATGCATACGCCTCCGTCTGTAACAAACGTAGAGTGATTGATTGAGCCCTGTTTAAGTGTGGGTGCGGGAGTGGGTACCTCCGCCTCTCCAACTGGTAATGTTTGCAGATTTCATTAAATGTTAACAACGGATCTCTGAAGTACCAAGTAACGTCCTCAGCCTCCGATTGGTTCTCCCCGACGTGGAACGTGAGACCTCGCGCCCGGGAGTGAGCCAATTCGTTGGCATTGAGGATGGTTCCGTGCACGTGTCGGCCAATGTGTGCCGGGAACCAGATGATGTGCTTTTTGTCTGACCAATTGGCAGTAGAGAGAACGCGCGCTGCTTCCCGACAAACCGAGCCCGTCATGAAAGCCCGTGCGGCTACGCGCGAATCTGTGTAAATGGCGGTGCGGTCGGTGGAAGGGACTCTACAGTGCCCGTTGTTGGCATGCTCAAGCAAGCGATCATTTAAACACATTCTAGTTCTGTCTGAAGGTAGAGAATGGGGTGCGGGTAGAAGTGATGGGTGCATTTCTCGCCGCAGCTGCTTAAAAAATTCCGCGAGCTGGAAAATGGTGCTGGAGGGGTAGTGGTTGGTGGCTTTGCGGGGGGGGGGGGGGGGGGGGGGGGGGGTCGCCCAATCGCCTTCCCCCCTCCCCCCCTGGAGAATTTTACAGCTGAAATATCAAAATATTATAAGAATATGTGGGCCTAGAAATATGGCCCACACATTTTGGGAAGCATCGGCGCCGGACAGCAGCTTACGAAATCGTTCACATTGTCTGCACAAGTATAGTGTACACACACCGGAAAAAAATAACGCACATTTAATACACTTTTTCTTGTGTACACTAGTTGTGCATGTAGCACAATGTGACAAGCATTCCGTAAGCTGCTGTTCCTACTGGGCCCGCCAAGCAAGTGCTCATTGTAGTGCGAATTCATTACTTATAACCCTAACATCAAGGCGACAAGACTTTGGAGCGCCCACGAGCCGCTGACATATATCTCTCATCTTGCTGCCTGTGCCGAGTGTCAGCTTCGAGGGTGACCACGTGCTTTGCGGTGAAGCGGCAACAAAAAGAACTGGCGCGTTCGGAGGGCCAACTTGAAAAATTATTTTCTTTCTTAAAACAAAAAATAATTTGATTACACTTTCAGCATTAATTAGAAATGAAGTCTTCTGTAAAACATTGCATCACAGGGATTTTTACTTGGACCGCATCAGTACGAAAAATACGGTCAAATATATGACAAATCGCGTATTTCCTCTGATTTTGCAGTTTTTTTCGGGAAGATTACAAGCCTATTTCACCTCTAAACATTTTTCTACGAATATACACCTTATTGAAAACCACCATAATAATAATATTCGTTAGGGAGAGTGCGAGTTTGCTTAAGAAAAAATCGTGAACTTTGAATATTTTCGTTGATTTTGAAAATACGTGGCTGACACAAAAATTTCACAATTGTGTCATTCCACGCCAAACGTCCCAGCCATTTTGGCGACAATCTCAAATGTGATAGAAAAAAATTGTGCCGATTTCGTGCACGGAAAACAGTAAATTGCTTGAATATTTCGGAGAGAAAAAATTTTTTAGTCACATGGGAGCTTTTTGAATTTCACAGAATGTCGTCCGAGTGATGCTTGTTAAAAAATTATTTCTGAGAGTTTTGTTTTCTGTTTCAATGCCAAATTTGGTTTACGTTTTACGCAAAAGCATCTGCGTAAGATGTTGGAGTCTCAGTTATATTACTGCAATTTTGGTGCCACATACACCTCCACATATTTTGTCAAAATGTTCTGTTTGCATTTTTTCCCCTTTTAATACTGCACTATGTATGCATATCTCTGTAATCAATACTTACTCTACAGAAGGTATATTTTCTCATAAAAATATTTTCAGACCACTGAAGTTTGAAAATCTTACAAAATAAAATCACAAATTTGTGAAAATCTTCATTTTGGGCCACATTGAAATGCAATTTACTCTATGTGGTGCTCCAATTAAATAGCAGCTTTATACCTCAATCGAAAGCAAATAAACGGTTCTTTTTATATGACAACTTTTATCATTGCAAGTTTTTGTTTTGAGGAAGAAAATAATTTTTGAATTTTGCCATTAATGGCTATCTTCCCATTTGTTCATGCAGCTTCGTTATTGAAGTTGCCCATTGCCATCAATGGGGAACTTCTAAAATTATTTTATTCCTTAAAACAAGAATTGTAATGATAAGGGTTGCCATATAAGAAGAAATATTTATTTCCTTTCAATTGAGGTATAACGCTGATTTTTAATTGGCACACCACGTGGTGTAAATTGCATGTCAGTGATGAATATTTTCACAAATTCATGATTTTTTCTCGTAAGATTTACGAGCTTCAGTGGTCTCAAAATATTTTCATCGCAGTGTATACCTTCCATAGAGTAAGTATTGATTAGAGATATTCATACATAGCGCAGCATTACAAAGGAAAAAATGCAAACATAGAACATTTACCAAGTTTGTGGAGGTGTATGTGGCAGCAAAATTGCAGTAATATAACTGAGACTCCAACATCTTACGCAGATGCTTTTGGTTAAAATGTAAACCAAATTTGGCATTGAAACAAAAAACGATACTCAAAAATAATTTTTTAACAAGCATCACTGCGAAATTCGAAAAGCTCCCACGTGACCAAAAAAATTTTTTCTCTCTGAAATATTCTAACAATTTACTGTTTTCAGTGCAAGGAATTAGCACAATTTTTTTTCGATCACATTTGAGGTGGTCGCCAAAATGGGTGGGATATTTGGCGTGGAATGACCCAATTATTAATAGGACAGCTAAAGAGAACCTCTGCAGTAGCACAAGCGCAGTTTCGAAGGTAAGCAAAAAAAAAAGATTTTATATACATTTTTTTATTAGGCACAGTTTAACAAAAGCAAGTGCACTTTGAGAGGGCGCCACGGTCGTGAAAATGTTTTTCGAGCAAGAATATTTGGCACAGTACTCAATGTTATACAGGGAAAAGGCGCAAATCGTATCAGCAAAATCTGTGATGTGCGAGCGCCACGTCTGGGACACATGGTCGTATTATGTGCAAACCTGAGGAACCTCCCTAACCCCCCAACCGCTCTGCCAGCGCCTCACAGGTACATCTAAAGTGACATACCTGTTATTAAATTCCAGAACACAGTATGTTCAACAGTTTTTTTTTGCATCAGCACATTAGGTGTTTAAGAAAACAACCTTGCACATGTAAAGGCCACTGGGTTTCAAACTCCTGTTCCTACGATAACGTGCACTTTGCGAAATGAAAACCACTGTGGTGGTGTGCTACATTTTCCCTGGGTAATTTATGTAAGCTGCTGCACATACCGTAATGACTGGGTCTATGTACGCATTCCAGAGATCACAAGCTATACTAGTATTGTGAGGAATTTATCTATAAGAAGGCAGCAGTGGTGTCAATATTTTCCACCATTCTAATAAATCACGCATGTGTTGGAGGAATAGCTGAAATCCGTGTATTTCTTGCGTGCCATGCTTCAGCAGCCAGAGTAAGGTGACTGCCGTCTCAAGGCCCCACTCAGTTTGTATGTAGTTATACACTCAAATACTCTGAAGGACCAAAACTCTTATTTACTTCAGGTACCCTCAGTCACTGGTGGTTTGAAAGGTTTGAGTGGCGTTAACACTCGGCAAGAAATTAAATTTAGAAGAGGACGGAGCATTGTTGTGGGGTTGGTATAAATGTAACAACATAAGAGGAAACAAAACAGTGCAAAAGACGGATCACTAGAAAAAGGAAGACGCTCACAACAAAGGTTTATTCATCAACATATGTACTTGTGCAGTCTTAAACGAAAGAAGGAACAAAGGCAAAATGAACAAACTATCAGCATCATCACTGCTAACTATGCACATTGCGCGTACATCCATGTGAGAGATAATCAGTGCCTGTCAAGGCAGTTGATTGTGTCTTCCTTTTTCTTGTGATCCGTCTTTTGCGCTGTTTTGTTTCCGCTACGTTGTGCCAACGCACCTAAGCATCCACTTTAACAACACTGGAATACAAGTGGAAAGGATGGAATTGTGGTAAACAGCCTGGTGAGAAGAAAAAAAAGCAACAACGAAGTATCCGATATGCGTACATGTGCTTGCATGTATTGAATGCACAAAAAGCGTATGCTGATGCGTGCAATTTGATTACCTTTTTTTTTTGTTGTACTTTGTGCAGGGTGGTCTACCTGTTCCAGTACCTGCCATCATCACGCGAGATCGTCTGTACGCATCTCGCAGATCCTGGGGAGTTTGCTGTGCTTCCCGACTGGTACCTGCAGGCATTCGATGCCATGTGATGTGCACCTTTCAGATGCTTGCTATGACTGCGCTGCAATGACTGACAAGTTCTCTGAGCGCACATTGTGCCACGTCTTGTCGCTCTCTTCCCAGAAGTGCTGGCATCTCAAGTCAAGTGTTGACCAAGGCTGTTCTTAAGAACAGACAGTGCAGCAGACAGCAAATGCAGGAATGCTTGATTTTGCAGCTGTTCAATACAAGAGTGCGTACTGCTTGTTGTGCAGATACCATAGATCCTAATTATATAATTATGTCACATCTCACACAAAAATAACTTGATTATATTCATCTTCCTTTTTACACATAGCTCTTACGCTGCAATAGCAGCAAACCAATTTTTAATTTACTTCTGTACATGCACTAATTCATTACATTCATGTTTATTTACCGAGGTTCAACTGTAGTAGTGCACACAACTTTGTTTGCATTATTGCTGGCTTGTTTCTTCCTAAATTTCACACAGGGTTTTGCAGCAAGTTTAGCCTAACGACACAAGCATTTTTTGCCTGTACTGTTCGCAATAAAGCAAAGTGTGCATCGTTTGCTGCAACGAAACGGTCGTGTTATTTGGCACTGAGCCTTGGCCGTGACTGCGTTGTGTTGGCACCAGTTCGTTTTCACCGCTAGCATGAAGGTGCGTTCTCTTTGAACCACTCACGTACCATTTGTGAGGAAAAATACGGCCTTGATTCTTGGTTTTCTTTCTCCACATTTTGTGTGTCCTCACAGAGGTACGAAAAAGCGAAAAATATATACTTAATCTGTACCTTGGGCAACAGACAATTGCTTTTTGCATTTGTGTATACGCAATCTGCACGTTTGCAGAGTATGCAGAGTAAAACATTGGAAATTTCGTCAAGTCTGCCCGACATGCTGAAAAAATTAGCATCGCTAGGTATAAGATTTTCTCATTATTATCGTTGCTACTGTTGCATGAAATGAGGTGGCAGTGCTGCTGCATTTCCGTGATGTTGTGCTTTACAGCTCGCCTATGCATGACACCTTGCATGTGATACCAAAGAAACTGATTTCCGATTGAATTTAGCATGTACATGGTGGTGCCACATTTTCCTCTTTGCCAGCGCATCTTCTGCTTTCTGGGCCTGCAACACTGTCGATCTGGCATCACTTCTTGCAGCAAACTGCACATAAAGCAGTTTGCAATACGCAGTCTGCGTGAGCATGGCCTCCGAGATTGGGCACTTCACAGATTGCCACGTATCTTGGACGTGTGAGGTTCTTCCTTTCACGAGCAAAAAGTGTGGATCTCAGAGGAAGGTCCTGTAAATATTTGCCAGCCGTGTTAATTCTAGACTGCCAATGCCTACAGCTGCAGAGGTGCGTTATAAATCGTAGCTGCAAACTTTTCTTTTTTAAAAGCATTTCCATGTTACAAATTGCTCAGGCACCAGGTAGTATGCATGCAAAGTAAATGTCACGAAAACACCTGTATTTATTGGGTATTTGTCTGTTCACTTGCATGTGGTATCTTTAATGAACACGCAGGGATGAAAAAAAAAGTTTTATTACACTAACATATGAGTAATGTATAAAATGAAACGTTCAGTGGTATCCATGCCTTCGACCAAGACCATAAAGCCACATTTCTGTATTCCGCTTCCCTTTCTTTAACTTGTTCTCACACTCTTATATCTTAAAGCTCAGACATATACTGGCCAAGAATAAAAGCAAGTTGCATTCAGGTTTACCACTACTTGTACACTCATGCTTGAGCAATTTACCTTAGAAAAAAATCTTTTGGCTCTTTATGCAAAACAGCATGCAATTAACGCAGGTACTGTGCCACTGTGTTAATGTTCGCGACTTTGTGCATTTAGCCATAAAAGTCTATGGCATGAGTTCGCCCACAGACAGATTTCTGCACTGTAAAGAGGAAGTGCTTTTACTTTAATGTTTTTTTAATTTAATCTTCATCCCAGCAGTCTACAGGGGTCAAAGGTTTTCATCCAGCTGTCATTTGTAAGCCCTTGTTTGATTTTTTTTCACTCTTTGCGTGCATTGGTGCATTCTACCTCTTCTTTTTTCTTACAATGCACCAACTTACCCAGACGTTGTATTTTTTAATCTGAGATTGAGTGCACAGAAAGCTTTCCAGCAAATTTTATGTCCCATAAACTTTCATAGCCGATTGCGCAGCAGTTTGTGGTGTGCAGTGAAAAATAAATTCGTTAGGTGTGGCACGCAGTGCGAAACACATTTGAGACACCTTATTGACAAGCTTCAAAAATGCTGAGTGAACGCATTATCTGAGGTTGCGGCGACTTGGGAGCGTTCTCTGAATTTTACTGAGCAATGATCATCGGCAGTGGCAAGCGCACATTAATTGATGGCACTCTGGCTTGTTATCACTTCAAGGCAGGAAAAGAAGTATTGATTTGTAGCAGCCTGGTTACTAACTTCATCACCGCAAACTGGCTGCACAGGCATTGTTAATATTTACTCTTCTGCAGTGTTGAAACCTCAGCAATAAAATTTTGCTGAAGTTCTGGCCATTGGGAAGATACTTGACTTTCTGGTAAAGGCTCTTGGCACAGCATGGGTGAACCAGCATAACGCATATTTTGACATGTAAGCAACCAGATAGAGTACAGACAAATACGTACTTTGTACATTTTCGAACAGCTTCATACAGATCGAGCGGAGTCGCCGCCTGGCAGCTTCTGGCTGAACCGCGCCTATTGTGGATTGCGCCATGCGTCGTCTGCTAGCCACGTTGTGTTTGCATGTGTGCATACATCATGCAGGTCCTCAAAAAGCGGTTTGTTCCATTGCGTTAGTGCAACTTTAATCACTCGTACGTATGCCTAACACGATGTAAAGAAGCATTCGGCCTTGATCGGTTGCATATGCACTGTAATAAGATCAGTGAGTGCACTTGTCGAGAGTGCTGTCTGTGGCCGCTGTACCCTCCGTTCACGAGGGTCATATCAGTGGTTCAAGCGCATTGCAGAGGGCACTTGGCATTGTCCAAGATGAGAAGTATTAAATGTCATGTGAATATAGCCTTTTAGCGGCTCGGTGGTAAAAAAAAGGCTCTCATGAGCTTGCGCGTTGTGGTTAGGTGTATATAACTTCGGGACTGTCGTTTATAGGTTAGGCGACGAGCTTTAGTTACGTACGGTCCTCGTCCCACTACAGAGAAATATTTCTGTCAAGTCATATGTGACACTTCGGTACTTAAATTGTCCCCTAAAAAGAACAGAAAATTGAATGACACGAAATCGCAAAACTGAGTTGCCTTGCGCAATTTTAACTTGTGGCGAAATTTATACAAAAACACCCGTGTACTTAGATTAAGGTATGCGTTAAAGAGCCCTGATGGTCAAAATTAATCCAAACGGCGTACTTTACATTTATGTTGTAGTAATTTCACGCGAAGCCACATCTTTTTTTCTTTACATTATCTTGAGCGTTTGTGTTGTGTTGTTATAGAGTGACGGAAGGCAGCGGATATTATTCGCATGAAAAAACGTACGTTGGTCCCGTGAAATAACCGGGCTTTTGTTCCATTACTGTAGTGCAACTAATAAATCGAAGAAAGTTCCGTGCTGTACAGTTACCTTTGTGTATTGTTACTGGAATAAAAACAAGCGTGTGCGTGTTAAACGTCTCCGTAGCGCTAAAGCGCGGTCAGCCACATAGCTTTCCTCAGTAAACCTATCAACTGTCCTACATTTCATGGAGCTGAATAAGGAATGCGGATGAATATTTTAATACGCAGGGCACAAAGTGCTGTTTGAACTCATCGTGCAGGGATACGGGCTTTCTTTTTGTTGTGGGGTATCCAGATGAACAAGAAGTAAATACTTAATTCAGTCGCACTAAAACAGTGCATAGTAGGTGGAACACAAGCTGAACACGTAAAAATAAAACAACAAAAAAACGTCCACCATTTCGAAGACGTCGACTGTTGCCGAAGGCGAGCAACCCGTTCGTTGGCAGGATGCGCTTCTCTCACAAGTAACAGTAACGTTCCGTGCGCTTCGTGCATTAATTCAGGAATGAAGAGCGCGCACATTACCAGAAAGCTGCAGTCAATGCATTTTGTTTGCCGGAAATCGGGTCAAATCGCTCACAACGAAGTGCTGTTGTGTGAATTTGTGTACGCGCCGACAACCGCCTATCCACACTAGCACGGCGACGGTGCTGCCACCTGTAGCCCGATCTCGCGGTGAATAGGGAACCCAAGCTCAAGTTTGCGGCGCGACGACAGCGCTGCGCTGCGGCTCTGGAGAGAAGCTCTGGTGCAACTGGGGGCATGTGCGGCCGACTTAGCCTGTTTGTCGGCAGCGGGAACACGTTCGCACACGTGCCCGCGTGTTCCTCAGTCGGTGCAGGGAACTGGAGCGCCGTGCCGGCAGCTTGGTACGCTGAACCGAGAGGCTTGCTGTGCAAAGCTGCATTTCCGTGTTGGCAGAAGCAACCCCGCGGAAGCGAGGTCCGAAGTATTGCTGTGTCATAGGCTGCCACAACAGTGCAGACAACACCAAGGCACGCGATTCACGCGTGAAACTCTATCGGTTCCCGGGCATGTCGCACAAGAAATAAAGGCGACAAGTATGGATCACTGCAGTAGGGAGAATCAAGTACATGAAGCACACACAGCAGCTGTAGCAGAATGTGTTAACACGGAGCACTGATGACTGATGGAATCTTTTTTTTTTTGTCGTACTGATCATTTACTACTTACAAGCTCCTTGTTAATGAGTGTAATATTGTATAGTTGCTCACAACAGTGTGTATATAAACGGTGCAGAAAGAAAGATAAATATTGCACCGTTATATATTATATATCTGCACCAAATCACTCAACTGTTCACTTACGCTCATGTGGCATTAATCTGTGAACTGTGTTGATCATTGCCTTGTGGACAGTGGCCTTGAAGTGTACACACAGTATATATGTGACATCAGTTGATGACAGACTGAGAGGTTGTATGATATTGCAAGTCATTGTTTTTTCACTTGTGCCAACTGTAACATGCTCATTTGACAATAAACATTTTTCCACATTCGATCAGCCCTTTTAGAGTCTTCTATGAACAAGAGGAACACCTTTGTGGCAGTGCAAACACCAAAGAGGACATTTTCTTTGTGTGCCTTGTTTTGTTCCTGTGTGGTGTTCATGTTGAAACTATGGTGTTAATGCTTAACAAGCAAGCGCCTACAGAGTGCAGCGTCAGCATGCATCAACAGTGTTTACAGTACTCCGCCTCTTATGAATGTGCATGCTTTGGGCCAGTGAGAGGTATGCCAGCAGAAAGCCTTCCTGTTGCACACTACGAACTCTGCCTCTGGAATTCGTGAAGCTGACAGCTTTGCGCTCAACTGGCTGGCAAACACTATATATATGGAGCTACACCAAAGTGCTCGTACCTTTGCCAAAGCAACTTGCTAGCAGGACACCGCTCACCAACAGGACGGCGCACGTAAAGTGAACCCACAAGAAGGCTACCGACCTACAAGTTGTGTGCATTTTGCTGATGTGGACCACGAGGCATTTGTCACTTGCTTTAGATACCACAAGGGCTGACCATGGTCGTTGAGGTGGAGATGTGCCACTAGCTGTGGGTGCATCCATGTCAAATGGTGCTGGACAATTACTAATAGACATTGTGCAAATTTGTGCTGTGATAATTTTTACTTCTTGAAGTACACTCCATATGCAACTGCTTTTGTGACGACACGGTTCACTTTCGTGTTATACTGATTCTTATGAAAGGGATCAACCATAATTTTGTCATCTTTTCTTTCTCTGTTTTTCAAGGGTTCTTAAGGGGACCCTGAAACGATTTTGTACAAACACATTGGCCAAACGCATTTGCAAACCACCCACTTTCAGTGCACGTCGTCTGGGAAGCGCGACGTTATGCAGACGGCTCATCTGATTGGATATGTCCAGTCCACGTCACTGAACCTCCTGTGGGCAGCGAGCGTCGTCTAGCTGCCTGTGTTACAACGTGCTCCGTGTTGATGTGAGCTTAGCGATAGTGTTTATAGGCTTCCCAAGCAACGCTTAGCGGCGCTGCTGCTATTGACAGGCAGCGCCATCTCTGGCAGAAAAAGAGAAACTGGGGTGTAAGCAGCGCGCGTTTTCCCTTCACCGCGTTGCTGCTCGCTTCTGTGCACGTGCAGAGCTCTCGCGGTGCACTTGCGGCGCCTCACAATGTACCGCTTGCAGTGCGGCTTCAAAAGGATTTTCAAGCTTCACTGGCACTTCCGAAAAGCGAACTTGATAAAATGAGAAAGGCTCGTCAATCACGTTAACGGTGAAGACAAGGGCGTCCGCAGAACTTTTTCCAGGGGGGTGCATCAGCAGAGGGCGGGGGAGGGGGAGGGGGACATACAGCATAGGTAGCTTTTGTTTCATTGCCGTGACATGACCGGCAAGATTAGTCCATAGCAGTATGTAACGTGCAAAGTTGGCTGGTAATCCTGAATGATGTTTCACGCGGATATGTGGGACTGGAGTGCGCTAATCAAGCTGTGTAGCTTACTGCTACTGCATAGAAAATTATTATCCGAAATTCCAAGGGGGGGGGGCAGCTGCCCCCCCTTGCACCCCCCTCCGGACGCCCATGGGTGAAGAGCAGACGATCGACGACAACGACGCCCGACTCAAAGCGAAATGCATTTCCCAAGTCGCGATTACACCGTGTAGGACGTATACCTCGAGGTAAGTCTCATTCTGTCGTGTTAAAGATGAATAATGGTTCACATGCACTCCGAAATGAAGCCATACACGCTATCGATGTTCTGCGGCGTGGACTACGAATCATATGATTGTTGTTTTGATATGGCATGCTTACAGTAGCAGCCGTGTACTTTCGTGAACAAACTACTTCCTGAGAAGGTTAGAGTCAAGTCCTCCGTGCCGCTGGAGAATCACCCGCCAAGACGCGAGGCAGCTAGCTGAGCTTTAACCACTGTGAAGCAAGGTGAACTGCTCGCCTCGTTTTTTCGGCTCTCGCGTCATGCTTGCAGTCTCTTTTTATGATATCGACTTGACAGGCGTATATAAGGTGCCCAATTACAAGGAACACGTCGGACGCCGTCGTCTTCCACCCATATGACGGCGGCCCTGATGCCTGAAGTGGATAAGTGTGAAAGCTGGCTAACACCGAAAATCCATCGTAAAGGTGTTTCTTGTACTTGGAGCCTCATCAGTGATGTATACTGTTCGAAGCAACACTCGGTACTGCAAAGCAGCCGTGCTCAACATGAATCGCCGCACAGTGCACGTCGTGGCGCCCACGACGCCGTTGCATTCGCTTTTTTATGAGAGCGACGCCTGCGAGTGGATTCGCATCGGTGCGAGCAAATGACTCATCGACTGTCGTGTTGCCGCCAATGGACGGACATCGTCGCACTCTAGCTATAATTTATATTTCGGTTGGAGCGTGGAGTGTAGGCGGGTTAACGTTGAAAGCTTGATACATGAATATTGCACTCGTGAGTAAACCACATTAGTTCGCGTGACTGAGCCTCACCTAATGTCATCACATAATGAGTACGTTTTATATTGTTTCAGTCACACCGAACCAGGCCCGTAGCCAGAGGGGTGGGTGACTGACATAATGCAGCGCTAAAAACACACACACCACAAAGTAAGGAACACAAACCGACGGGTCCCGTCGGTTTGTGTTCCTTACTTTGTGGTGTGTGTGTTTTTAGCGCTGCATTATGTCATTCAGCAAGCACCAACTCGCCCAACAACACGTTCCTCTGCAGAGGGGTGGGCCTAGGGGCCCGGGCCCCCCGAAGTTTTGATGAAGTTTTACCGAAAATGAATAATGAAAATAGGTGTTTTTCTCATCGCGTGACTGAGCCTCACCTAATGTCATCACATAATGAGTACGTTTTATATTGTTTCAGTCACACCGAACCAGGCCCGTAGCCAGAGGGGTGGGTGACTGACATAATGCAGCGCTAAAAACACACACACCACAAAGTAAGGAACACAAACCGACGGGTCCCGTCGGTTTGTGTTCCTTACTTTGTGGTGTGTGTGTTTTTAGCGCTGCATTATGTCATTCAGCAAGCACCAACTCGCCCAACAACACGTTCCTCTGCAGAGGGGTGGGCCTAGGGGCCCGGGCCCCCCGAAGTTTTGATGAAGTTTTACCGAAAATGAATAATGAAAATAGGTGTTTTTCTCATATAGTCAAGGCTTTCAGCATCTGCGCCCCCCCCCCCCCCCCCCCCCCCCCCCCCGAAAAATATTACGCGCCTGCCGAATCACGATCGCTATCCAAAGTGCCTAGTGTGACACAAGCGCGATCATAATTTTATCGTGATTTTGTGTGCCCAGGCCAAACTACATAAATATGTCCGCGGCTGTGACAGAGACAGGCATCTAGCTCCAGTCGAAAAGCTGAATTGTAAGACTTCCCTATCCAGCGTATCAGGCAACTCTTCTCTTCGCCACTGCAGTTTCTGCTTGTACCTCCCGCACGACACCGTCGAGCACCTCCATATAGTCCCTAGACATCGCTCCAAGCACATCTGAAGGAATGCGCCAGAAATAATAGAGCAACAAGCTCAAACACACCAGGCAAACATAGCTGGGACCATTGAAAAAGTCCTACCGGAAGTGGCGCACCGGAAGTCTCCTTGGGCAGGCCGTTCGGCGCATGCCAGTTTGTTTACAAACTTTTCATGCCTTTGTCAAGTCTCGCTAGTGAATAAAAAGACGGTTGATCCCTCAGTCATAGGAATTGGAATAACACGAAAGTAAAGCGTGCCCTTACAGAAGTAACTGAATGTTTACTGTACATTGATATAAGAGAGTTTGCACAATGTATATTTGATGTCTGGATGCACCCACATTGATTATTGGTGGTACATCTCCATCCCGACGACTAACATTCATGTTAAATGATTGCACAAAACCTTGTGGTAGCTGTAGTAGTTAACGGTGAAAGCGTAATCAGAGAACGAGGTGCGATAGCCAGAACAGCGTCGCATATTGGACGCAGAACTTGGCCGCCATCCCACGGCATGTTAAAACGTGATTGAACACCACGCCCGGACTAGAGGGAAACTCAAAGCGCGTCGTGTCCCCCCCCCCCCGCCCCCCCACTCCTGCCACGATTTTTCTCAGGGCGAGCGCGTGAGGGGGGAACGCGGTGTTACAGCCGAGTGAGGCCAAGGAGGTTTAAAAAAAAATCCACAGCATATCCACGGGGTGAATGATGAGTGGGGCGAAGCTCCGGAGGAAATCACTAGAGCACGCATCTGGGCCATTCCACGCCAAAGTATTGAAGTCGATGGCCTGAGTAGTTTCGAAGTGGAAGGGGCGCAAACATTGCAAAATGTATGAAACGCTCCATGTTCAGGCACATGTAGCACGTGTGAATCGCTTGTTCGACTACTAATTACAAATACCGTGTCTCGTTTTCAGTGACTCTGCCGGTCTCTGGCATCAACGAGTTCGTTGACCAGCACTAACGGAAGGAGAGGCAGTCTGTGAGGCCGACCACGTCCGAATATGCAGCGTAAGCGAGCAACATCGAGACAAAGTCACTCTCGCCGCCCTTGTGCCGAGCGCCTTCCGGCGACGCTCGATGCGTTTTGGACGGTCCAAGGGCCAGACAAGAAGGTTTTGCGACGGCACTGCTTCGGGAACCAGGCACCGTATTTTCCAGCCTGGCGTGAATAAACGTCGTAAATTCCTGTGTACAGTCACGGAAAGTTTCACGTATAGTACTTACCGAACATTTTAGCTCCAACGCAGTACACAAAATCTTCTTCGCGAAAGTGCTTGCTACACACGTGATAATGGATGCTGGGTTGCTTCCCCATTCTAAGCTATATCAACCACGCATCTTGCTGCTTCTTGGTTTTGGTATATGCGTGGAAACTCACACCGCGGGCTCGGTCGAATACGTTCGGCACTGCGGCACAGAGCAATAGACCGTGCTGAAGAAAAAACAAAGCTTCAACCTCGGGCATGAGATGCAGCGAGCAGGCAAAGCTTTCGGCGGCAAAGGAGAGTCACGTGATGGCGTTTACCACGTCATAGCGATAGCAGCGCCGGTCTCTCCTGTGGTGGCCCTCGAGGCCATGTTATAAATTCAACTGTACGAATTTTAAGTGTATCGTCAATTCGTCATCATTGTGATATAGATGTGAAGAAAGTAAAGTGGACGAAAAGACAACTTGCCGCTGGCAGGGATTGCATTGTGTGCAAGATAGCTAAAGTTCGAGATTTATGGTAGGTTTCTCCTGTTCTCAATTTCAAGAGAAGTACTTCTAGGATGAAACTGGATTCCGTTTCAAAATTGGAGCAGTATATCGACCAATAATCGTGTCGAAGCGTACTTGAATGAAAAATGAAGCAGTTCCTTGCTAAGCCTATCTACATAACAGACAAATGTTTTTTCATGTTTGATTGGCATTATTACATAACAAGGCAATGCTTTATGATGGAAAAGGCCCCGAAATTCCTTTTTGTCCTTTTTTACCACTATGGTACCTGTGGCAATGAGACCAAAAGCTGTGGCTATGACGTTGTTCCTGAAATGGAGAGCCGAAAGAAAAGAATGATGAGATCGATGCTCTAGACAGTCAGGAAGGGAAAGGGAACACGAACATACAAAATCTAATTGAAGACCTAATACCTCATACTTGGATGGAATTCATGAATACATTTACAGGATTCAGTGCATTCGGTGACACCATATTGATGTATGGGCGGAAAGTCAGGCATAACTGCAGTACTCATCCTTACCTACACTGAGAGAAGAGACAGAAAGGAGCTAACACCGTTGGTGTATGTGAAGAGGTCAGACAAAGCCATTGGCACAGCACAACATAGTGTACCACAGCTGGAAATGAGTTGCGCCAGAAATTTTTTTTTTTTTTGCACAGTTTCTAAGTGCCCCTCTGGTTCCACTTGCTTTGAGCGTTTTTGCGTGAGAAATTTGGGGAAAGGATTACAGCTTGGTGCGCCCATGAGACAATGGGACGGGTGTTGTCGCACTTTTTCAAAGACAGGTCATGGGTCAATGGGACACATACATCCCACTTTTTTTCTCGTAAACTGATGGTCGTATTTTGGTGAAAATTGCTTCATGCTATTTCTAAGCATGTTATTTAGATATTCCGCAGAAATATTTTCTATTATCATGTGAAAAATATAGGTGAACCCGTAAAGGGTAAATGTTCGCTGTCTATGCAATGTTTGAGAGGTGGCTAACCACACACAGACGGTTTGTGGTGAAATGCCCCCCATGGATCGTAGAAACAGTAGACGTGTATAGTGGGTTGAAATGGCGCTTGCACCGAAATGCTGTATCGTGCACTGTGCTGCACCAAGCCAGCACCGTCAGATAAGAGGGTACTGGAATATCGCGAGTCAGTGCTGCACCACTGAAACAAATTGCAAGGTGCAGCACCTTTCAGCGTTTCGAATTAGTTAGGACAGGGAGGTCTTGAGCTGCGGTTACATTGTGAACAATGTTGCGAGTGGTGAAAATTGCGGCTTTTACACTGCTCTTATGCAAAGTAAGTACAGGATTTACGTATTCATCAAGAAAATGAAAGTGCATTGACATAATAGACATTTGTTTATTGTTTTCTGGATACTTTTGACAATTGTGACATTTTTTGCGGTCCCGTGAAATCCAAGTTAACGAGCTTTTATTGTATATGCAAAAAACCAATGAGCCATGACTCATGATGTAGTGTTCGTCGTCCTGTAGTGGCTATGTGGCCAGCTGTGTGTATTACATTCAAGCCTTCTTGGACTTCCCTTGCTCAGTGAAACTGTGACTGGGTGCTATAAAAATATCTGCGAATATTCAATGAATGTGCGCCAGAGCACGTAAGGTTTCTAGCTGTGTCAGTGGCTACTTCTTGCAACAGAATATTGTCAGTACTCTTTAAAAGGAAAACACAAGACTTGGAAGGTGTGTCTGCTTGGCAGTTTTATGCACAGCACTAAGATACCCAGCAGAGAGTTAACGCAAATGCACACACGTGAGTGTCTATTTGAGAAAGAAAGCATGGCACAGCTAGCGTCCCACTTTTCCCAGCCGGGTGTCGGTCTTTGGGTTTGCTGTGATGGCCTGCACAGCCACGATGGCTTCGTTGATGCGAGTCTGCAGCTCACGCAGGTCCTGCACGTACAACAGGCGCAGCACCTTGGCGGCATGGTTCAGCACTGGGTCTGCAGCAATCAAGACACAGCCTCATGAGAACACTTAGCAAGACCTGTACAAAACAGATACAGTGAACATTTAAACTGTTGTTTTGATCTGCTTATGACGCTGGCTTGGTCTTGAGCGCAGATCACATATTTGTGAGGTTGTGGGAAGCCAAATCGAATAACGATAGTGAACAGCGGCTATTGCAGTTAGACATCAACAGCTTACACTGCAATACCTGCACCATAACCAAGACATGTAGCCAAAGATGGAAACGCTCACATGGAAAGCTTCACTTGAGAAGTGACCCACCTCCAGTGTCAAAGCCTAGGCTGCTCTCTTTCAATGGATAGGGCTTGCCCTGCACACAAGGACAGCAGGATTGTCACATGGGCTCATCAAGTAAGGTAGTCACAGATCTGTGAGCCACAAACCATTATTCTAGCATTTCGCAAGAAACATCTTGCCAGACGTTAAAAAAAGGTATATAAAAACGTATATTACATAATGAGAACTAACAGACAATAATGCCAATTCCTTGGCATTATTGTCTATTAGTTATCATTAATATTGTGTCTAACGAAAAAAAAAACGAGCCCTTAAAAGTCACATTCTTTCCTTCGTTCATAGGGAGGGTCTCATTCTGGCAGACTTCTTGCCTTCAGGTAGTATGCGAGGGATTATTGGTCAGCTGCCAGCTCGTAAAAAGATCACGTGCTACATGACGCCAACAGGCAGAAAAAGAGTGTTTCACACCTGCCGCCATGGCTGCGACATAAAATGTCATAAAATGTTAAAGGGACACATTAAGTCGACGTGAATTGCTGAAATAGCCTTCCAGAAACCTTGTAGTATAGACCGCTTATAACGTAAGTCGCCGGAGTCGCGAATATCCGCACTATAAGCGGTACCGCACTATAACCAAAACAACCTTTTCAAAGGCTGCACTTGCGCAAAACGTGTTGAGCATGTAGCCTCGCGTGTCCGATAATCGACATATGCGGTTTGGGGCGCTTACAACCACTTAAATCTCCGAATGCATGTTCAAAAATTAACCGCCAAAGGCCCGCATTGCCAACGAAATGAACACGGGGGAAAAAGCAAACAAAACAAAGTGCCATCGCGGAAATTCGCCGACTACGTTTCAGGCCACCTTGAGGTATGCGCATTACACAGAAACCATGTCGAATCGCGACCGAAATTTCACGTGCTGAGCGCGGTACCGATCGTTCGATTTCACGGGCGCGCACGCGATGTCCAAGACATTGCAATCGAATCCGGAACCACCATTCGAGAGTCGCTTGTGCCAACCATGCTCTCGTTTTCCTTAACGATATGATTCCCTTCAGGTGCAGCCATCGCAAAAAGTTTCGTTGATTCCGCACCAAGCCGCAACTTTTATCGCCCGCGACCGCTACCGAAAAGCAACCAAGGCTGATTAGGCCTAACCTGCGGTTCAGCATGTTGTCGCGGGAAGTTTGTCCAAGACAACATGAAGGTCGGACGTCGAAAAGATCGCACTCAAGCACTAACCCAAGAACAGCGCGCGTGATACGAAGTTTGTGTTCGCGGCCAGGAGACCAACGGCGACAAAAGCCCGCCAAGCTCGTTTAAGTCCGCGCACTGGCAGAAAAGGCGAAAGCTCGCGTCATGAAGCCGCAAAACTTTTCAATTTGCGGACGAGGTAGCAAACGCGATATCTGTAGCAAGTGTGATAACAACGACGCTTTTCCCGACAGGAAACTTACTTTAAAGCGCACTTGATGAGGACGCGATCGTACGTTCCACGCATTCCACGCGGAACGCGCTGCCGGCAAGCTGCCGCGGAGCCTTGCCGCCGCCGGTGCAAAGGCTACTCCGTCGCCTAGGCAACCACCATCCTTCCCCGCTCGGCGAGCCCGCATAGCGCTGCCGCGGTCTTTTTCCTCCCTCCGCCCCTCGTTCGTTCACTGTGCGTGCCCTTGCCCTTCGCAACGACCTCGTCGCTCCCTCCCCAGCGGCGTACCTCCTTTGAGAACCGCACCCGCTGCCGCGTTTGTTAGAAATATTTTGCCGCAACCGCATTATAAACGGTATTTCATCTTGGAGGACTGCACAATAAGCGGTATGCGTATACATGCGGTTCTATGGGAGGGTAAACGGGAGTCGAAAAAGACCGCATTATAACCGGTCCTGCACTATATGCGGTTACGTTATAAGTGGTCTGCACTGTAGTGGCTTCGTGCCCAGCAAATGCTTAGTTTGAAAGAAAGTTACGTTTTTGTGGTCCGCATACCGTTAATGCAATTCAAACTGCCAAGAAGGGCCTTCTGATGCAGTGTTCGCCATGCCCGCACTACCCAATTCAGCCAGGGAACTTTTATTCTCAAGGGTAAACAAGTTCTTTGTTGCATTAACCACACTGAAATGCAACAGTTTCATTTTATTCCATCTTACAATGCAATAAAATGTTTTTTTCTGTCATGGCTAGTTTGAGCACTTGTGATTAATTTTACTGAGACCCTACTACATCATTGGGCTCTTGTTCCAGAATGTCCCACTGGTGGCGCAAGTTGTGTCCTACGTCTACCTGAATTTCATGACTACTAAAGTGCTGCCGTGTATAGTACTGACATCTCCAACATTCTCAGGCACTGACCTTTCACTCTGACCTAAAATTTTATTAGCCTTTAGTGTCCCTTTAAATATGTTGTCAAACGGCTCACCTGCGTGCTGCGCTGCTTGACTGCCTCTTGGCCGGTGGTCGACAGCCGCTCCTGGATCAATGCACACACACCCTGCACAAGAGGACACGAAAGACTGCTGTCCAAAGGGAGGCCCCAAAATACTCACTCCTTGGAACATATGTGCCGCAGGTCCAAAGTATTACAACAACAGTGAGTGACATGCTATTGTAAAATGCATTACAGCCATGTGTAACACCAACCATAGAAGCCACACTAGTCTTGTGCCATCTCCGTTAAGACGCCAAGGGAAAGCAAACAACCTGAGACACAGACAAGTGCTCGTACTGTCCCTTGTTATCCCCATAGAGTTTCCTAAAATTAACTAGAGGCGACTCTGGCGCTGCGGTCGTTCAGCCACCATGGGAATGATCGGTAGTACACGGATTTGCCTAGTCTTCGTGCTTGCGGCTTCGAACGCACCTGTGACTTTGTTTATTGCTGTGTTTTGGCGTTCATTTCAGATAAAAGAATAGACCGTTGTGAACTTCATGACCAGGTTTGAATTGATGAGCTTAAAAAAGTTAAAGTGGTGAAGTGGAACTGCTGACTTTTGCTGAACAATGCAAACACAGGCGGTCTTAGAACAGCTCAGAACACTCTGCTGCCAATGGACGCGTGCAGCTCAGCATACGCCCATGGAATGCACATACGCTCGGCCAACTGAAGATACCTTTGTCACGCTGGTATCCATGAATTTCGGGCAAGCAAAGCATTGTCGATATATGGAGAAGCACTTAAGAGGGCACACGTTTATCATTTTTATAACGGCACGATACGACGAACCGAAGAATTCGGAGCCGAAGGTGTTCACTTCAGCCTGCATGCCGCCCCACAAATTATGCAGTGGCCTTACGTAAGCGTAAACACAGGCCGATGGTTGTTCTTTGAAGATGACTGGAAGGGAAAGTACTGTCAGTGAGAAGACAGTGGAATTCAGGTTGTATTATTTCGTCCTTACCGCTGAATATATCTTCGGGATATCTTTGACGTGAAGTGTATTATGCAAAGGTTAAATGATCACGTGCATTCTCTGTCAAAAGAATAATAGTGTTAAAACCCTCAGCTATAATCCAACCCTCATGGTTCACGAGGGGCTGCTCTCCGGTCTGTTAATTAAGAACCTGCTTGCAACTCGATCTGTGCACGCACTGATGAAGTCAGCATGACATCCGTGTCGTGAGAACTCAACGCCACACACAAGTTTTGTAAGGTCTGAGGCCAGTTATGACATACAAGACTAATCGAAACAAGCAAGGCACAAGAGGCCGCGATACCGAAAAGGCAGTGTGGACAAATATAGGTTACGCTCGAACGTGTGCGGGCACGCTGAGTTCAGCGGACAACAGTTAGCCTCTACAGGAAGTAAGTCATCTTTCTGAAAACTCGCAACAAGGTTTTCCCATATTTCAGCGTGCTTATTTAACTACAACAAATATTATACACTGTCAATGCGAGCAAGCGCATCTGATCCAAACACCACTTTTGATTTATGTTGGCTATTGGCCAATAAGGATGCTATGTCTCTTGCGATGTGGAGAAACAGATCCGTGACGTCAACCGGCAGATGCCCCGCCCACTGACGCGAGTGAGAACCGGCCTCTGTTTGAAAAGGGGGCACCTGAAAAGGGCAACTTCGCGCTTCACTTGTAGCCTTTACGTGGTGGGCACGATTGCAATATTTGGCTGAGCAGTTCATAGCCGTGTCACCTTTCTGCAGGATGTGTTTTTTTGTCAGGCCGAAGGGGTGCTTCATGACCCCTTTAACGCTAGCACCTGCTGTACCCGGTAGTGAGGCTTGTCCAATTCCCGTGGTGCATACCCATTTGTGGAGTTTACTGCAACACTGCACAAACTACAGCAAGCTATAACAGCCTCATTGTTACAAACTAGGACATAGGAGTGCGAGTGAACTGCCCACAATTTTATTTCAACACTTATGTTTGAAGAAAAGTCTTGCATGGTGCATTTTCTCACACCCAATCGGTGCAAGGTGTTTTCTGAGTGTCTGCAGCATCATATAGCTCTCGCCATCATCACTTGAGTTTACCACACTCAAGGAATGGAACGTGAGGTCCAAGTACAGTAAAAACTCATTAACTGCAACTCGAAGGGGACTATAAAATTGTTCGAATTAAGCGGAGTTCGAATAAACGGGCGGGAGCTAGAATGAACAAACATCGCACCACGCTGCGCGGGCAGAGCTCACAGAAGCCACCTCTGGACTTGTTATCGTGAACTAGGCGCTACTACAAGTTTATGGAAGGTGGTTTCGTAAATTAAGTTCATGGAGCTCTAACAATTAAGATAATTGATCAGTCAACGACACGTCAGAAACAAGTATCGACATGCATTAATGTGAATAGTGAGCCTTAATGTAAAATATATGATGCTAGTTATGCACCAAAACACGTTTATTTACATGGCAGAGTTAACGCAATCAAAATTAAAAGTAATCAGAAATTAGCATTTGTTTGCATTGCTTTTGTCGTGACTCCGTGGGCATGGTTTGCAGCTTGGCCAAGAACTCCAGCGCAGCGTCCGAAATTTTCATCTGCTGAAAAATGCTGCTGTTTTGTTGTTCTGCATCTCTAGTAAATTTGGTTTGTTCTGGCTTTGCAACACATTGTGATCACTTTGGACCAACTTCTGCGAGGAGCAATGAAAACCAGGGGCTCCCAGTTCGAACTGTAACCGTTGTGGATACTGACGCATTTGAATTATCGGGAGTTTTCCCTCACAGAAATACAAAGGGCTCTGCAGAGACCAGGGCATCAGTTCGGATTAACCAAGTTTGAGTAAATGAGCTTTTACTATATAACAACTGCCATATTGAAATAATCACATTGTGTTGATGCTAATGTGCCCACTAAAAGTGATGTTCATTCTGATGTAAGCGTATGAGGCAACATTACGCCGATCTGACGTGAACTGTGCAAACAAAATTACGTACAGTGGCGCTGACTATCAATTGCAACCTGGTGGCCATGGTTGAAGGGGCCCCAGGCCTACACTGTAACACTGGCAAACGTGAAATTGTTTTTGGAAATACCAGAAGTCGAAACAGAGTTTACGTCACTGGTTTTCTATGTTGACGCCACCTTGCAGCGTTGGCGCCATTTTGACGATGGGCAGCATGTTGCAACTTATATTGGGCGCGACTGCACATTACTAATCCTAAATTGACGCATTTCTTTCCATGAGCACCGTACATACCTCTTGTGTAGTGAATGTCGTATGCTGCTAATGTAAGGGTCTTCAGGGATCCAGTTAAGCCGCCTAGAGCAGCTTTTAGCCATGAAGACCATCCAGAATTTTTTGGTGAAATAAACTTTTGATTGACTGACTATCTGAATCTAGTGAGACTATGATGAACGAGGAGAGTGGCTGCAGCGCGTGAGGAAATATTCGCGAGTGATCACTTTCAATGATACTTTACTGATATTGCTTGAGCGATAATGTTCTTGTTTCTTAGCACAGATAGAACAGCGCCAGATCGCTGAAGAACTAAGCAGGTACTCTTGCACAGAGACAAATGAAAAAATATTTGTACTTCGGAATGTAACTGCTTATAGCATAAAAGGTGACGCTGACACCCAACTCCAAACATAGCATCAGCACAGTATGTTGTCTAATAACTGTCTACATTAAACACTTGTACTAACAGGTGATGAGGTTTGACTCGGACTTCTTGGAAGGTATGCCATTGGCACATGTGCAAATCATGCCATTGTTTTATAATGCACGAGAGATAATGAAGTTGAGCCTCCAAGTTACAACTTTCAGGGTGAATAGGTTGTCCTTTGCCACCGTGACTTGCTCAAAGAGTTTACATGGAAGAAACCCAGCATTGTTTGCTATTTCCCCAATGTTCCTAGAGGAGTGACCTACTTGCAATGTCACAATGTGATCTGGATGCTGGGTGACTCCAAGATACTGCGCCAGTGCTTGCACTCCTTGTCGGAACTCTTGACAGTCAACTGCAACACACAGGGTCAACCATACAACGAAATTCCTAAGACACACATGATCACCATCATTATGATGAAATGATGGAAAGCCGTCTGTTAGGCGCACTTGCCTCTGGATTACTTTTGCTCAAATTTTGCAACTACAGTCGTTGACTGATAATCCGTCACAGCCCGCTCGATCATTTGGGCAGTTCTGATAGGCCTAACGTAAAGACACAGTATATTGTACTGATGGGCGACTGTAATGCAAAGGTAGACAAGAAGCAGGCTGGAGATCATGCAGTTGGGGAATATGGCATCGGCTCTAGAAACGCCAGAGGGGAGTTACTAGTAGAGTTCGCAGAACGCAATAATTTATGGATCTTGAATACCTTCTACAGAAAACGGGCTACTCGTAAGTGGACGTGGAGGAGTCCTAATGGCGAAACTAAAAATGAAATAGACTTCATAATGTGCGGCCACCCAGGCATTGTACAGGATGTGGAAGTAGTTAACAAGATCCGATGCAGTGACCATAGAATGGTAAGATCTAGAATTCAACTAGACATGAGGAAGGAATGGCAGAAAGTGATACGCAAAAAGCCGATTAATGAACTAGCTCTGAGAGGGAAAATACAGGAATTCAGAGTTTCACTTCAGAATAGGTACGCGGCTTTAACCGAGGAAACCGACCTTAGCGTTGACGCAATCAATGATAATCTGACTAGTATCATTAAGGAGTGTGCAGTGGAAGTCGGGGGTACAGTCCTTAGACAGGACACTAGCAAGCTATCCCAAGAGACGAAAAACCTCATTAAGAAACGTCAAGCCATGAAAGCCTCAAATGCAACAGATAAAATAGAGCTGGCGGAGCTTTCGAAGTTAATCAATAGGCGTAAAGTAGCCGACTTAAGAAAGTACAAGGCTCAAGGCTATGAAGACAAAACTGTGCATAGGCAAAAATCAGATGTATGCATTAAGGGACAAGGAAGGCTAGGTCACAACCAATATGGATAGAATAGTTGAGGTAGCGGAAGAGTTCTACAGAGATCTGTACAGCAGCCGAGACAGTCAGGATGATAACGTAAGAAGCAGTAATAGCCCAGAGGAATCTGACATCCCGCCAGTATTGACAGGAGAAGCAAAGAAAGCCCTAAAGGGAATGCAAAGAGGCAAAGCAGCTGGTGAGGATCAGGTAACATCAGACCTATTGAAAGGCGGTGGAGAGATTACGTTAGAAAAACTGGCCACCCTGTATACGATACGAAGTGCCTCTCGACGGGGAGGATACCAGAATCTTGGAAGAATGCCAACATCATCTCAATCCATAAGAAAGGGGATGTCAAGGACCTGAAAAAATACAGGCCCATCAACTTACTGTCCGTTGTCTACAAGCTATTTACAAAAGTAATTGCTAAAAATTAATACGACATTAGAGTTCAATCAACCAAGGGACCAGGCAGGATTTCGTACAGGCTTCTCAACAATAGACCATATTCATACTATCAATCAGGTGATAGAGAAATGCGCGGAATACAACCAACCCCTATACATAGCCTTCATAGATTACGAGAAGGCATTTGATTCGGTGGAGACATCAGCAGTCATGCGGGCACTGCGGAATCAGGGCATCGACGAAGCCTATGTAAACATAATAGAAGAAATCTACAGCGGATCCACAGCCACTATAGTCCTCCATAAAGAAAGCGACAGAATCCGAATAAAGAAGGGCGTACGGCAGGGAGACACGATCTCTCCAATGTTATTCACCGCGTGTTTACAGGAGGTTTCCAGGGGCCTAGACTGGGAAGAATTAGGGATAGGAGTTAATGGAGAGTATCTCAGTAATCTGCGATTTGCTGATGACATTGCATTGATGAGTAACGCAGGAGACGAATTACAGCTCATGATTACTGAACTGGATACGGAAAGTAGAAGAGTAGGTCTGAAAATTAATATGCATAAAACTAAAGTAATGTGGAACAATCTTGGCAGAGAACAGCGCTTTGTGATAGGTGGCGAGACACTGGAAGTTGTAAAGGAGTACATCTACTTAGGACAGGTAGTAACTGCGGAGCCGAACCATGAGAGTGTAATAACTAGAAGAATAAGGATGGGATGGGGCTCATTCGGCAAGCATTATCAAATCATGAATGGTAATCTACCACTATCCCTCAAGAGGAAGGTATATAACAGCTGCATCTTACTGGTACTTACCTACGGAGCAGAAACCTGGGGACTTACAAAGAGGGTTCAACTTAAATTGAGGACGACGGCAACAAGGACTTCTCATGCTAATCTTCTCATGCATAAAGTTTCGCACCTACACCTTCACCTCAACACAGTTAATTGGATACGTGAATTCTTGACCGATCGCCTTCAATTTGTTTCCACCGACTTTTTTCCCTCGTCACTATCGTCTGTCTTATCTGGTGTGCCGCAAGGCTCTGCACTTGGACCGCTACTCTTCCTATAGATATTAATGACTTGCCATTTAACGTATCATCTAATATACGCCTTTTTACGGATGACTGTGTTTTGTACCGACCAATAACAAATTCTGTAGACTCTTCCACTCTCCAGGATGACCTCCTCCAAATCCAGGCATGGTGCAACCAATGGTGCATGTCCCTTAACATCAGTAAGTGCTCCCACGTGTCCTTTCATCGCCACCGTAACTATGTAGCACCTTCTTACTCCCTTAACAACAACATCTTAACTCAATGCAAGATATTCAAATACCTAGGTGTACATATCTCTAGTGATCTGTCCTGGACCTATCGTACTCAACAATTAACTAATTTCTGCAATCGCTTACTAGGTTATCTACGCTGTAACTTATCATCAGCATCCCCTGTAGTCAAACTAGGTACTTGCATATAAAACGTTGATCCAATCTAAACTAGAATATGCCTGTACTATTTATGACAACCATCAAGTTAATATCACTAAGTACCTTGAATCGGTCCAGAACCGCACTCCAAGGTTCATTCTTTCTGATTATTCGTAAATAACCAGTGTATCTGCCCTAAAATCACAGCTATGCCTTCCCTCCCTTTCTTCTTGCCGAAAGAGTGCTTGCCTAATATTATCTTTTAGGTTTTTCCATTCTCTGCCTCCAGGAAACAAAATCATCGTTCCTGCACATCGATCTTCTCACCACTCACACCGAAATGCTGTGTATCTGCCACGTGCCCATTTGACTACCTATCAACGTTCATTTTTCCTGCATAATGCCAGGGAATGGAACGCCCTCCCTTCAGAAATTGCCCTCATCACCGACATTACTCATTTCAAAGCTGCCATTGAAGACCATCTTTCAAGTCATGAAATCTAACCTGACCCGCCAGTTTTTGTCCGCCCACCCCTCATGTAATGTCCCATGTGGGACCTTTGAGATATTATGAATATAAATGAATAAAATAAATGATACACAAAACAGACCGGCAAAAGAAACCATGCACATCTCAAGAGTCAATAACAAACGTATCAAGCAACTGACTGTTTTGGCTTTCACAGTGACCGCAAGGTGACTTTGCACACAGTTGCGAGACCAATCTTAAGTTATGCCAAAATTGTCAAAGCACTTGAAGCGAAACGCTCGGGGACTGCAGATGAAAAGAGGAAGGCACTATATTAAAGAAAATATATCTTATTTTCGAGTATATCTAAGAAAGCAGGCCAATCTTCATATTTTTTTCCTAAAGTTCAGTGTCACATGACCTGCTTCAGAGCCCAAAATTGAGGGCAGCTTTTCCCGTGTAACAGGAGTCAACTGCATTTGGTGGTAATAAAGTTCACTTTGGTTAACCGAGGTTTTTCGAAACTGAGGCCAGTGTGCCAGAGTAACTAGGGTACAAAAGTCACCAATGCGGCACTCTGGTAATCCACTTTTAAGAAAGGTAAAAGCACACACACACACACACAAGTGCTACTTCCAACAAGTTTACTTTTGCGATCCCATCCCTACCAATAGCATCACATAATCTGATCACAGAAGTCTGGAGCCACTAAGAGTTAACTATTGCAATAATTCTTTGCCTCAATATCCTGTACCCACAGTGCTTGCGATTCGCTTGCTACACAAGCTGCGAAAATGTTTACATGGCTAGAAGTGGAGGCCTGCCTTCTCCAACAGTAACCACATGCATAGAAGTACAGTGTGCACATGGCAAAGACTCCATATTCCGTTTCATATATCCGGTGCACGGAAGCTGGCGAGGCTTCTTGCATTCACACTAAGAAATAGTTCAATGTTTTTACCACGTTTTGTTCTTGTACTGAGTAATAAACAAAGATGCAACAGTGTTGAAAGTTGGGCTAGTTGGTACGGCAGCATGTTGGTGTACAGCGCGAGGAACGACGAAGACCGAAAGAACAGAAGGGACACGGACGAGCGCTGACTCGCAACTGAAAAGATTTATTGAAAAACACATGTATGTAAAAGCAGAAAACATACAACACTGCGCAGAAGCGTGAAAAAACCGTTGGAAAGAGTAACAGCGAATCACCTAACGGCACACGTGCTGAGAAGAGATTCGGTCTTCGTCGTTCCTCGCGCTGTACACCAACATGCTGCCAAAACAAAGATGCCTTGTGCCTTAGAAATAAACAAACACCATTATCTGTACTGTTGCAATATGTTCTGGATCACTTAGCGTCTCTTTGTTTTCGTATTGTGACCTCAGCGATTATTTCAGCTAGTGCGTAGCTGGAGTCAATCGTGGAGGCCACGTTTGCAACGATCAAATCCGAGCGTGAGATGCATGGGCTTCCACATTTTCGTGACCGAACTTCTTAAATAGCTTCCACAGTGTTGAACCTGATGCATGAAACGTAAAATAAGCAATTGTCCAGACACTCACAGTCCAAGTCATCCAGAGGGTTTGCATGCACCATCTTGGGGGCACCTGTGTCCTGCTCGGCCTTCTTGCTGGCCTCCACGTACTTGTCCGCTGCAAACAACAAAGCAGTGCACTTGGCATGCATACATAGAGTGACTAGCTCCCCTATTTCTTTCTCGTTTACTCGTGGCCCTGCAACACTTTTTTCAGCTTGGTCAAAACGTTGCCAAATAATATCAACTATTTTCCACAGCAACGCACAGGCATGACCATGTTTGATCACGTGATCGTGACTGCCCTCGGGCGAGGGAAGCGGCCGTGGCCATCCCACACAAGCATGTTGCAGCAGGGGTAAGCACGACACATGCTTGGGCAGCAAAACATAGTTCCATATGTAATTGCCTAAAATTTGACAAGGCTCAGATATTTGCATTTATTTGGCACGTAGTATGCCTCAGCGATATGTGAAAACATGTATTCTATTTCGCATTTACATCATATGCCTTTAATTGTAGTATCGGCAACCACCAGTAACTGTGGTTACAAATCGACATGGCAGTACACATGCAAACACGACCACCTGCTTCGATCCGAACTTGCGCTTGCTACTTGCCCAATGTCCTGACAGCAATAAACAAACGGTGAAATCGGCTATCGCTTTGTGTCATCTCACACTGGTAATAAAGCATTAGGTACGTTTTGTTTTTATTATTGAGATCAGCTGTTCATTCAGCGACGCCTGCCAAGCCTTGTCTGTGAGGATTTAAAGGGGCCGACAACTGGCCAGAACGGGTGAATAGATCCTGGTGGAAATGAAAAGGCCGTGAATTATAGTGACAGATCCCAGAATACTTTTCGCGATCTGAGTAGGATTTATATTTTTAAATTGCGTTTAAAAGTAACAAACACCGGTATGTCGCGTAGCCTAGCGCGAACGCCATGAACCAGACGTATGCAGTCTTAAGCACTTTGTTGTGTGTAGTCTAATGCTTTTACACGCACCAGAACGAGGGCTGAAAATTTGAATATGTATGTTATTGTCAATTCCCGTTTGTTTCTAAGGTAAAAGAAGTAAAGCATGAGATGCGGCACTGCTTTCGTGACTTCCAGTGAAACGGAGGCTGGGGCGCATGCGCGCGGCGTCCGGCGGCGTTTCCCGCGTAGCTCGACTCTCGTCTGCTCTCGTCGTATCGGACTTTTGAAGAGTAGCACGCGAGTTCACGCTGCTGCTCGCAAAATGTCATCGACTTACTGTTCTGTGGAGGATTGCTACCACTTCATGAACAGCACTGCTGGTATATCCTACCACTTGTTTCGTTTTCGAAGGCTTAGCTTGGCTTGGCATGACTAAAACGTGATAAAGCGACCTGTGTACGGCCAAAGTACTTCTATAGAAGCCCCCAAAAAACGCTATAACTATTGTAAAATAATTTAATAGGCTAGAAAGCAGTAGTCGCGGCACCGCAGGCTTTGCAAGCGTAACATTGCCTTTTCATACTTAGGGCATAACTTGTCACCACTGCTGGCGTATAATCGCTATCGCGCTCACCTCTCACTGTTTGCAGCATGTGATATTAAGACTGCATAATCGCTGCAGATCGAAAAACTCTGATTACAAATGTTTTACGGCGTTCTCCGCGTTACCACTCCGTGATTAGAAGCTCTGACTGGCAAGCTTCCCATTGCACTCAAGAAAACGGGTACCACAAAAGTTGGTTGTCGGTCCCTTTAAGAGTAGATCTTGGAAACAGTGCAAAATAACGATCCCTACATTGCTCTCGAAGCTCCAGGACACAAATATAAAGCAAATACCAGCACAGGTGTTGCACTTACGTGCCATGCAGCACATGATGACGACGTGATAAAATCAAGGCGGAAGGAACCCATTTCAACGGTTGCCACAATGTCGTATTTTTTCAGGTGCTGCCGTATGCTCGCTTTTACTCACCCAATGAACGCGTGCAGACACTATGGGGACACTAAGCAGACAGCACGGCGCAGATGAAGACATACTGAGCAGTGCTGGTCAAGGCCACGTTCCGGGGACTCCAAGGCTACGGTGCCAGTGGCACAATTTGATGATTTTAATTGCACGAACCAGCTGCGGAAAATTGTCTATGGTGCAGTGCAGTACGCAGCCTGGAATTTACAATTAATTTTCAAAGCCAGCTAGAAATCGCTTGCTCGTCTCTCGACAAATGATGACATAATAAAAAATGATCGCTTCATAAACACAAAGCCCATGGCAATTGGTTGATATCAGCATCGTGAGTTACACAGTTACTGCAGCCATTGCAGGGTGCCGCGACGTGCCAGCGCTGCACTCTATAGTGCTAGAATTGCAAACAGTACAGAATTACACCAGCACATTCGCAATCACACTGAAAGTAAGCCGCGTGTTAAAGGGACACTAAAGAGAAACAATGAATCAGTTTAGATGGATAAATGGTACTCTGAGAACTCTAATGCCGTTAATTTCGCCATCATAGGTTTATTAATAGAAGAGAAAATCTAGTTCAAAGTTTAATTTTTAAATTTCGCGCCGAAACCTCCCCGCATGATGTCACGGATTTCAAAGTGTATTTATCGTATTTTGGTGCCACTGGCTCAACAAAATTACCCCAAACTTGGTATGCTATGTGTATGGCCCCCTCAGAGGACAATGTACTTCATTTTTACCGATCAGGAACTACGTAGTCCCTAGTAGGCGCTGTCAAAACATGTGACGTCACGGCGAATGGTGCGGAAATTTCAAGGTGGCGTCACCACCCACATTTTGTTATTGCGCGTTTTCACGCTTACTAAACGTCTTCTCGCAGCACGCGTGGTGTTTTTGCATTGTGAAAGAGTGCTTTACTAATATGAGAAAAATCGTTTTGCTCTTTAGTGTCCCTTTAAGGGCATGACACGCGCCAATGGACAGACGTAGCTTCTTGCCCTCTTGTCAATCCCTCCTTGTGTAGCGTTCAGCACACTCATAGATACGAAAGGAGAGAGAAAGCACTTTAAGTGTGCAACAAATCCCTCAAATGTAAACATTTCGACAGAAGTCTGTCTGGCTGGGTAGAAGAATTAAGAAGTCACCCCTGAAGAAGTCACCCCTGAAGAAGAGACCAAGCCGGTCTCGAAACGTCGGGTTTCCTCCAAGAATTTGTGGCTGGAGGTATTTCAACTTCTTAACAAATCCCTCGCATCCGTTTGTACTTGACGGATTCCAAAAATCCTAGCGGCAATTGTTTTGTAAGGCGATCAACTCGTTTAATGAATTCATTCGATGATTGCTTATAAAAGTGTTGCAGGGCCCCTTTAAAGGTGTGCAGTTATAAATGTATGATGCATGCATTAACCCACTGTCACCACAGTGGCTGACACATTCAACACATAGAATTAAATAGTAGCAACATTTAATCATTCGATTTATGCCTCAGATCAGCCAGTGTACGCTGATGCTAGGTGTACGAATAAACAGAATCTCAACTCTCCGGATTTGCAATGCTTTTTTTCTGTCAGGCACTACCTAATGAAGCCCAATGATGGTGTGATGAGGTGCCCTGATACCACTGAGAAGACGACGAAGTGGCGCCGAAAACGCGCAAGCATGCGCACTATAATAGGAGTATTCACCCATCTTGAAGATGCCTCCCTGCACGTGCCTGCGTGGCGTGGAAAAAAAAAAAAAAAAAAAGAAGAAGAAGAAGAAAAGGAACAGGCCACCTCAGCCAATCAGACGGAGCCAGAAGCTCGAGCAGAGAAGACGCGTTGGCCTGGTCGGACGTCAGCGCTCGGGAGGCCAACATCTGTCGGAAGGACCTGGTCGAGCGTCAACGCCCGAGGGACCTCGCAACGACACATCTTCGGCCCCGGCGCCCAGCGGACGCAGAGGAGCCTGCGACATCCTGCCTGGCTCTTCTCGTACAAGATCCACAACGCAGCCACGACCGCCAAATCAAGGCCCTTAGCGTGAGTGCGGCGTTTCTTTGAACTCTTTGCTAAAGACGCTTGGCGTGTTCATTGTCTTGTTGTGCTTTGTATTTGTGTTATATTTGTGTATTTTTATGTCAGAATATATGTTTGTGTGCCGTGCCAGATGCCTCCTCTTCGTTGTGGCCCTCACGAGCGTCTCTGACATCACGCATTAAACCTGCTCCCCGAACCAATATTGTAACAGATGGCAAGTGAGCTTCGACCGTCGTTGTAGCTCAATTGCTAGAGCAACGGACATGTAAATTGGCAGTTGTGGGTTCGGTTCCCATCAACAGCAAGTGTCCAGTTTGATTCCGTTTATGACATAAAATTACTGCACTTTAAAGGTAAACACCTTTGACAGACCTCTTGACTGGCTGGGTAAAAACAATATATGAGGACGACTCTCCAGTAGACCTGTGCGCTGGTCAGAAATTGCCGGCAGCGGCGCGCCGGTGTTTCCAGCTCCGGCGGCGGCGTGTGAATGGCGCAAGGTTCAACAGATTGGCAGCGGCATGGCACAGAAAGGGGGGAGAAGGGGTGGGGAAGGTTAGATTAGGGAGTTGGGGTGGGGGAATAACTCAGGGTTCGTACAGGTTTCCAAAGGAAAAATTCAAGGATTTTCAAGGACTTTCCAGGACCTCTCACAAGTTTTTCAAGGACTCAAAGCGGCATGCAAAGTTACAATTTTTGTACTGGAAAATTTCCAAAATGAAAAATTTTATTGCACTTACAATAAATAAATCCGTATCACAAGAACAACAAAAATGCCTAGTCCTGATAACTTTCTGAAAAACCAAAAAGACGCGTACCATCAAGGAAAAAAGCAAGGACAGGACAGAAAGGGCGTCACTCGCAACTAACTTTATTCCCAGAACATCAGCATCATATATAACCACAGCGACCCTGCGCGCGCACATCGCCTCACAAGCTCGTCAAAAACCCGCGATAACAAGATTAACTAATCGAAAAATGAATCGATGAAACTAAATTCACCCCCACGCAGAGCAACAGATGTGTCACTAACACAGCATTCTTTCTTCTTTCTAATATAGTATGCTTCCATAATTTCACGCGCTAAGACATCGTTACTCTTTCCAAGAACGGAAACACTGGCAAACCCAGGCTCACACTTGCAGGAACCACAATGCACAGGCAAATGTGCTGAAAGTTTATTTTTCACCGAAAGTTCGTGCTCCCTCATCCTGTCGTTTATGCACCGGCCTGTTTGGCCGATATATACCCTACCGCAACTAAGCGGGATCTCGTACACCACGCCAACCGAGCAGGCGACAAAGGGCCTTGCGTGCCTCTTCCCACACGGGGAGGGCCTCGGTGCAGAAGAAATGCGTGGGCACAGGCTAGCCAACTTGCGGGGCGCCGAGAACACCAAGGGTACCTTGTACCTGTTGGCCACATTCTTAAGGTTGTGAGCAACCTTGTGCACATATGGCATAATCATGGGCCTTTTTTCCATCGGCTGCCTATTTCTTCTCGATCCCTTCAGTTTCTGAAGGAGGGTTTCCGAGACTGCAACAACGACAGAACCAGGGTGGCCGGCTGAATACAGCCTCGTGACCTGATTATTGAAACTTTCCTGCATTCGATGAGGACAAGATTTCACTAGCGCTCCTTCCAGGCACATGGAAGCAACGGCCCTCTTGACTCAGTAAATGTATTGATATAACCTGATAACTTCTCAAGATCACGACATGCAATGGACGCTTACAACGTAAAAGAGGTCGAGGTTTTTGCAGTATAATCTTCAAGTTCACCAGACATATTCAAAACGTCCAGTGTAGCATTATTTCACTCATATAAAGATAAATAAATGTATGTTATAATGGTGTTAATAATGATTAACCTGCATTGCTTGGAAAGCCCATATGGAAAATATACGGAAAACATATGGATTCCGTACGAAACATATGGAATTATGGTACTGGCATACGGAACGCTTTCAGTATGGATGTGCACTCGCGCTGAATTACTGTTTCCGAAAAGGGGAGTTTGTCAGGTCGGAGCCGATCTACCCCATTACGGAGGTCGCATTGCTCAGGAAATTCAAGGACTTTCAAGGACCGGAAAAAATTCCAGGACTTTCAAGGGCCTTGAAAACGGATTTTTCAAATTCAAGGGTTTTCAAGGATTTCAAGGACCTGTACGCACCCTGTAACTAGTCCCTTGAACTTAGAAAAAAAAATGCAACAACTGTGGAAGCGGGTGCGCCTTTTTTCTGGAGAGCCACGTCGTCTTTGCTGTGAAGATCTTGTCCGTTGGAAGAACCAAATAATCCAACGCTTTGTTCGCTGTCTTTACTTCTACATTTATTTATAGTTTATTTATAGAAATTTATTTTGGGGCTGGTATAGAGGGCCTGATTTCCCTTTATGTATGTTCGTGCATCTGTTGGTATGTGTGCATATAATATTAACAATTTGGACTTGTTCATGTAGCGTTATGAATCCATAATGGAAAAAGCACAACTTGAACGCATAGACTACACAGATTGCGCAGCTGGTGTAGCATGCGACTCCACTGAGTTGTGCAAGGCATTTAATTGCCGAAACTGGCCGATGTGGTAATGAAAGGTTCAGGGAGCATGACAGTAATGTCACAAAAGCCCAAGGAGGCCTTGTTGCTCAACAAAGTCAAGACTGTACCGGTAAGCCAATCTTCCAAGAAGCGGAAATAGTAAGCAAGCATAAGGACAAACATGTGGACGAGATAATAGAAGCTCAAATGATTCAGAGGTTAGGTGATCAATGCGTTAGTTCAGTGTCTATCATGTTATCTAATAAAGAGTTACTATTCTTGCAACTGGTGTTTCCAAGTTGATGGGAAGTGTTTATCTGCTTCTGACATGCGCAATCAAGTGGCTGACTCCCTACATAGTACTATATGTGAAAAAACAGCTCCAATAAATTGTTGTAAGTCAGTGCGGTCATGTGTTTCCATTCTATGTCCTGATCGTTTACTTGTGCTGTTGGATTCATAGTGTATATACAGGGTGTTTCAAGAAATGTGTACAAAAATCCTCAAAAATCAGGAAATTGCGATATTTGCTAGCTGCTTTCACAAATGCTTTTTCTGTAGCGTCAGGCATCTTAAGATGGTTAAAGACATCATTTGGGACAGTAATTACGAAAGTTAAATTAATTAACTTTTTAACTAGTGGATTTAGGCGGTTATGTCAAATGTGAGAATTGAAGTTTTTCACACGAAGAACCCATCGCAGCCTTTAGATATAGAAAAAGTGGCCTGTAGTGATTACTGTGGCATAACGAAATTCAACCAAATTCAGCAGGGGTAGACGTTTCGCTGGATTACGATCCGCCTCTTTCTTGACACCCCTGGGCATGCGCTCTCCCCTGGTGGAAAAGTCGCGAAACGTCGCTTCATCTCGGAGGCATCGCTTCTGACAACACCGGTTGTTCCGGGCTCTACCAAACCCCTACCAAAATGGCAGAGGACAGCACAGGAAAGTGAAAGACGTGGATTGTCAGAAAGAAACACCACTTGACAATGGTGGGTTAGAAGTTCCTAGAAGAAGGAATCAACACTCATTGGTTTTCGTTGTGTGTGTACCATATCAAATGGATTCAAGAGCCCCCCTTTGAAACATTTAAACCTCCTGGCTGGAGTGTATAAAACTTGTGAATAAGGTATGACTGCATATTTTCTGCCTCTTGGCAACCAGAAGTTTTACTGAAGTATGTAAAGTTTGAGGTCATCGAAGTTGTGTCCTGCTGCATTACGATACTGTGCCACTTGTTTTGCTAATTTTTCCACCGTGTAGTTTAATCTACCATTAACAAGCAGTCCCGTTTCGCCAATGTATCGTTTGTGACAACATGAACATTCAATCATACAGACAACGTTTGAACTACTGGATGCAAAGTTAGATTTTATATGATGGACGTAATCACTTCCGGTGCTTTTAACTATCACGTCATCTTGAAGGTGTTTGCAAGTCTTGCAGCTTGGATGAGAACAAGCTGTTATGTGGGCAGTAGAATAAAGGTTTACTTTTTCATGCACTAACATGTCCTTAAAATTCCTATTGTGGCAATACATGACCTTTGGTACTTCGGGAAATGCTTTTCTAAGGCGCTAGGTGCTTGCTATTATTGAATAATACTGGCGGAGGATATCATTTATGTTTATGGATATTATTTATGGCCTCAAACATTTTTGCCTCCATCGAAAATGCAGCCGCCGTGGCCGGGATTCGATCCCACGACTTTCGGGTCAGCAGTCGAGTGCCATAACCACTAGACCACAACACATGCTGTGGAATGCAACAAATGTGATGGGTGAGTAGGTTACATGACTAAAACTCATGTAACACCATCTAACTAGTCATGGGACTAAAATAACGTAACATCTTTGTAACTAGTCACGTGACTAAAATCACGTATCATGTAACTTGTCATGTGACTAAATAACGCAACAATATGTAACATCTAGTCATGTGGCTAAAAATCACAACATTACGTGTCTAGTCACGTGGCTAAATTCACGTAACTAGTCACGTGACTAAACTACTTAACTAGTCAAGTGACTAAAATCACATAAAATCACGAATAGCTAGTCACATGACTAAAATCACGAAACACCACGTAACATCTAGTCACGTGACATGTTACCACCATAAACCACGTAACCATCATGTGACTAAAATCACGTAGCAGCTAGTCACATGACATGTTCCTGCCAAAAACACGTAAGAGCTAGTCACGTGACTAAAACCACGTAACACAATGCGACAATTAGTCAAGTAACTAAAATCACGTAACTTTAGTCACGTGACTAAGATCCCGTAACAGCTACTCACGTGACATGTTCCTGCCAAAAACCACATAACTAGTCACATGACTGAAAAATCACGGAACAGCTATCCCGTGACCTGTTTTTCGTGGAAACCATGTAACACTTTCACGTGACATGCTCCCGCCAAAACCACGTATTAGCTAGTCACGTGACTAAAACCACGTATTTTACTTATTTATTTACATGTTCTGCAGGCCTATACTTAGGCCCAAGCAGGAGGGGCAACGAAAAAAGGAAGTTGCACAATGTCACAGCACTTATCAGACAACTTAAGAACAGGTTATCCAGCTTATGCCATCTGGCCAACAAACCTAAGCGCAAGCCAATCACATCATGTCAGGTTAAGCACACGCGTAAGTTTGTTCCTTGTTCTTTGGGGTAGTTTATGCAATTCCGCTCTCTTGTGGCAAGGTGTATCACGGGCAGACTGGTCGATGTTTGAATATTTGCCTCAGAGAACACTACGGTGCCATAAAAAACTCTACGACTTTTAATTTGGCCGCCCACTGCCGCAGATGCAAATGTGAACCCTTGTTTCAAGAAACAGCCGTGATGTACAAAAATAAAGATCAAACAAGCCGAGAGATAATCGAAGCTTATCACATGCACGTGGATGCCGCTCGTTGTGTCAGCCAAACTTCTATCGCACTGCATAAAAAAGAAATAGAATTTTTGAATGGCTTGTTCCCGTGCTTTTTTTGTTTATGTGGCAATCACCATGTGACTTCAACACATTTTTGTTTGTACACAAAATAAATTTTTCAGCTGAGAGTCAGGGCTCGTGTCGTCCGTTTCTCATCCTTTGTGCCGCGCTGCACGTTTACCCGAAGATGTTAATATACCAACACTCCCAGATTGGCGTATTAGTTCAGTACATTTCTTCTTCAAGGGCCACCTTTCCCATTTTTAACCAAGTTCTTCATAACCCAGCCTATTTGGCAGCGACAATAGCTCTGTGTGAATGCTAAGCAAGAGTAGCGACGAAGACGAGCAATGACATGACCTTCAGAGGCAAGCTAACTATTGACGACCTGGCTGCAACGTAGTTGTCACTGAAGAAACACTGTAAAAGTTGAAGGACATTATCCAGGTACATATTAGCTTATATGGCAGGGTATGCTGTCTACGCCACCTTGACGAAACTCAAGAGTGAGAAATGCAGAGAAGCACTGACAGTGAATAAAGAAATTTCAGTTCGTGTTGCAGAGAAGCACTGTGACCTCGTCAGAGCAATGAATTGAGGCGGTCTCCTGCATTCAGCGCTGTTTGTCGTCAATGCTGTTGCACATAATTATGCAGTCGTGGAGCAATTGTCAAAAGAAGTGCTTTTAAAGTTCTCAAACCAGTGCCAAGTGGTTACAGACCTCAATGTGGAGCTCCTAACCAATGGCGAGTCGTAATATTTTCATAACCGGAACGATGGACACGCTAGAGAGCTGGCTCTGAAGCAGGTGTTACGGTGCAGCACGAATCTTAAACATTTTTTTTTCAGCAAAATGGATTATTACATTTTAGAGGCTGAATTGAAATCAAGGAAGAGAAAGCTGGAAGCACTCAGCTAGAAATAGATCTGGAAGTTCCTTTGGCTCTGCTGTGAATAATATTATTGAGACAAGATGCCATTAGTCTCCTGTTCTCATTTATAAAGCACGCTCGTGACCTGGTATTATATTTCTTCTGGTTTATTTATTACCTGCCCACGGTTTCCCTACCACTGGCAAGCGCATCTCAACATGGGAAATGTGTGGAGAATTTTCACACTACAAGTTAACCTTGTAGTTTTACTAAACGTCGAACGTTAGCTTGTTTCTATGAATCATTTTTTTGTTTTTCATTCGAACTTCCCTTAATGTTTTATGCAAAGATCATTCTCTTCGAGGTGTGACTACTAATTCAGACTCTTTTGTGGTCGATATATCAGTCAGTCGCGAATTTCTGCTTCCTAGAGGATCTATAACCAAGAACAGAATACAAAAATTATTCAAAGTTTCTGGGCATTTGATATACCTATTTCTGCTTACTACCGAGCTGAAATACAGGCATAAGCTCAGTAAAACTGTGTTTACGAGTTTACTATTCCCAATAGTAAGCATACTTATTTTACTGTACACAAAAGAAAAAAAGATGTCAAAATATGTGAGGTTCTTCTGACCGTTAATATTTGCATGCAATTCCTTCAATCTGGGGAAATGAATTATTACGCGCAAAACAGGAACACTGACGAAAGAAAAGACACTGGCAAGCACACAGCAGACGTTACTATGCTAGCTTTTACTGCTTGGTAGCGAGCCGCTGCCGCCGCTGCTTCATGACGTCATGGCAGCAGTCTTCAGAAGTGTAGAGGGTGTTGTCAAAAAGCCAACCTCCTCCGACACTCCCTTCCCTTTTTCTGAGGCCAGTAGCAAGAGTATTCTTGCAGTGCTTCCAGACTATAGTTTGCGCACGCGCTGGGTTGCCTGGAAGGTGGAGATCCCCTTAAATCACCCTGCGTGAGGCCTGCCGTCAATTTCTCATAAAACAGTGAGAAAACACCCCGCCCGCCTTTCATAAGGAGCACGAAGGGACGCCACGGAGGGAGGGCTTCGTCGCTCGAGGGGTGCAGTCACTGGTGCGCGCGCTATCTCGAGGCATCAGGAGACGGCTCGTAAACATGCTGCACTCTCAACACTTACTTCATGTTTAGAGAACTGGCAGCACAAAAATTGCTTCGTTCCCTGGAGCGGCCATATTCCTTTAAACAAGCGTTTTGTTGAGTTACGCAAGATCGGATTCAAAAGAGTTAGCTGCTAGCCTCACTTTGTATAACAATACAATTTGTTGGTATCGATTTTATCGCTTCGCCTTTAAGCGAAGGAGGAATAAACTTTATTAGGAGAAACCAGCAGGTTTAGGTGGCCGGGCCTAGGCCTCCCATGAGTGGACGTCAAGGGCTTGCCTCGCCACCGCCTCACAGGCGTGCTGGGTCACCCAAGTTTGTTCGTCGAGAGCGGAGCTCTGTAGAGCCTCGCGCAGCCTCGACGAAAGGGGGTTGGTGGTAGTGTGTCTGTACTGTGCCGGGCACTCCCACAGCATGTGCGGAAGCATAGCCGGGTGAGTGCCACAGCACCAGCAGTTGCGGGTAGTGTACATGTCCGGGTATATGAGGTGGAGGCGGGCAGGGGAGGGATACGTGTTTGTTTGTAGTAGACGCAGAGTGGTGGCCTGTGCCCAGCTGAGTTTGGGGTGAGGTGGGGGGGAAAGGCTCGGCGTCTGAGGTAAAAGGTCTTAATGAGATCATTGTAGGTAGTCGGGTTGTCCCTAAGTGTCCATCTTGTCTCCAGTAGCTCCGGTGCTGTTGGCATGGCCTCGCGCAATGTAGTGGGTGACCTCTTTTTTTTGCTGTATTTTTTTTTACCGTTAGCTATTGATCCTGGAAAGGAAGGGGCAGACGCGTAACATGGCGTAGCCACTTCGCAGTGGGCCTTCCGATACCAGGGCCGTCAGCGACAGGCCCGCTACTTACAGCTGCGCATATTAAAACTGAATTGCAGCTGCTCCGATCAGGAGGCACACAACAGATGACATCTAAAAAAAAGCAAGCAAAAAATTCGAATTGGGACCCTGGCACTCACAAGCTCAAAAGGGCAGAGCCTTTTAGCGGGTATTTACCGCAAAAGCGATTACAAACCCGGATGTGCTGGTGGAAGGAACTACGAAAAAGCTCTTCTGGATGAAGATTCATGGATAAACATTTGAGGAAAACTGCCAATGCGTTCCCACCATTCACATGCTCTTCCATGGATGCGAAGCATGGAAAATTCTACATCTTTCCATATGTCTATTGTTAGTGTTCCCAGATTTCATTCCACGATGTCCAGAAAAAGAAGTGACAGACATTTTAGCTGCACACATGTAGTTATTACTGAGCATTGCTTTAATTATACATGCCATGCGACACTTGAAACGAGCTATACCAGCAGTGTTTCTAGAACAAACAACGTCGAATCACCGCCACACCTTCGCACTAGTGATTGGCCGAGATGTCACGAGCCTCTGCAGAAAGCGCATTTTGCCGTTGGGCCGACTTGGACAACAGAAGCTGCGTCGGCACTGTGCATGGCACCGTGGCTTACTCGGGACGCATGCTGTTTATTCAGCGGGATAATTCTTGGTCCGTGGTTGTGACTTTGGCGGCCCCAAGATCAGCTGCACATGTTTTGACGTGCTGGCGGTGCACGATTGCCAGTGATAGATGCCCCCAAACCCAGACTCTGACGCAGTGTGGCGCGATTTCCATCGATATTATCAGGATGGCGCAGTAAATCTGGCGCACTTTGGCGCAGTTGTCGCAGGGGTGGAATCACTGGATTAAAAGTGGACTAACCATGAACCAACTGTATCAGGTGACAAAACTATTCAAGGAAGAAATTTCTCTGTCATGCAGGGCTATAGAAGGCACGCTTACACAACTATGGCTTTTTTGTCAATGCCAAAAAGCTTCCATAATTTCTCTGGTAGCCTGATCCGCATGCACAAAAATACACAAAGTGTCCGCAAGTATCGCTGTACACCCATGTTCCTTACAATGTCTAGCCAGATGTGAATAAGGATTGCCTACTAGTGAGCGTTTATGTTCCAGTAATCTGGAACATATCGTGCTGAATCCACTCATTATGTTTAAAAGAGCCATACTCGCCCAAATGTCAGTCCTTCTGTAGTTACGCTACATCCATGACCACGTAACAGCTAGTCACGTGACCAAAATCACGTAACATCATATAGCATCTAGTCCCGTGAATAAAATCACATGACAACATGTAACTAGCCACGTGATTAATCACATAACATCAAGTAACAGCTAGTCACGTGACTAAAATCACTTAACTGGTCACGCATCATTTTCCCGCCAAGAACCACGTCACAGCTAGCCACGTGACATGTTCCTGCCAAAACCACGTGCATAGTGAGGCGAAGCGACCGAAACTGGAGAAGGATAGCCAAGCCTAACCATGCTTAGTAATACTAGCAAAAACTTAGCGTCTCAGCAATAGCTTGGCATCACTAGCAAAAACTTATAAAAAGCTAGGTCAAGCACTAGCCCCGCTGCTGGTTCTAGCCTTGCTCCACTAGTGCAAGCTGCACTTTTTTTTACTTCCTCATGTTGAGAATTAGACCCTGAAAGGGGCCATGACACACAATTTTCGATCGTAATCTGTGTTATGTGGATTAATCCTTGTGCATTCGCAAATAAGCTGGCGAAATTTTAGCGCATTTGGTTGAGTACTTAATTTATAGTCGAATATTTTTATAAATACGCGAGTGGCCCAAGAATCAGGCCACACTGGTGCACTCGCGAGCCGTGACGTAACAAGCACCTAGCTGTGCAAGCGTCTGCATTGCGGCGAACGATATTGCTCCGTGGTTAGCTGCACGTGATAACGTAGAAGACGACGGCTCCGTTTCGTGCCGCACATGACGTCACACGTGCCATTGCAAAATGACGGTCGCCGGCGGTGGTTGGGGTTTACAGCCGGCGACTTCTAGGGATTGTTTTGCACTGAAATATTCCTTTACGGCCCACTTTTGAAATTTGTATAGGCACAATAGACCCTCTACTTCTAGCTTTCGCTGGAAACCACATATCTTTGGGTGACTGTGTCATGGCCCCTTTAATAATATCAGCCATCTATTGCCATCAAACTTGTCCTGATTTTCAGTTTTGATGTGGATTGAATTGGATACGAATTGGACTAGCGCCAGTATGGGCAGCCAGTCAGTGAATATCCACCATGTACAGTCAACATCATCGTATACAAAAAGGGATGGCAATAAACACTGCGTGTAGAGCCGGTCATTGAGTTGAGTCAGCAGCACGATCAGTCGCTTCAATTAGAACTCTTTTTGGTATCTAGCTCACACAAAGCATTTTTCTTCAACTCTGGCTGCATGAGGACAGCAGATACCTCTTGAGATGCACTGGTAGATATCAGATGAGCATCAGCAGCTTCACGTTTTGTGCATGGCAGAGACAGAAATAAAGAAAAAAATTTGGAGGACACTAGAGATTTGTCTTCAAGAGTAGAATGCAATAGCAGAATCGGGCCCCGTTTGCATCACCTTCTCAATAGCTAGCCTAGCTTCGCTTCTCAGTGGACACCGTACAGAAAGAAAAGGAAGATCTGTGCACGTAACACTGGCTGTTTTAAACTATCCTAGAATGCCTACTGCAAGTGCAGTTGCGAAGGGCCCCTTCCACCATAATTCTTCCTTTTGCAAATTGGCCAAGTACCCACTATGCATCCGTAAGGCAACACATGCAGCTGCACAATCCACCTCCTCTGCCGTTTCTGTAGGGTTTTGGTAGGGGCCGGGACAACCAGTATCGTCAGAAGGAAAGCCTCCGAGATAAACAGATGTTTTGTGACTTTTCTGCTAGGGAAAGGGCACATGCACAGTGGCATCGTGAAAAAGGTGGATTGGTTAATGCTGTTGCTCATAATGATGATTAATTATGCCCGTGTGCTTTGTGACTGGCGGGCCTTCAAACCAGCCGCCACTCGTTGCGCAACTGACTTGTTTTGACGCCTGATGCGATTCTACGCTTCTGCCACGCAATATCCAATGTGTTAAGGACAGTCCTTGCGCTACATGAGATTCATAGAGGATTTTTTTCTGAAACAGTGTCAAGAACTGGCATGGTGTTAGAACACCTGCTTGCCAACCAAGAGTCCTGGGTTCGATTCTCACTTGAACAGTAAATTTTGATCATTTATTTATTTGCATCTATCTCAAGTTTTTGCTCACGGACAATGCTGATGTTTTGCTCACAACCAACGACACTGGACTTTCTGCGAAACGAGCTCTTTAATGCTACTGCGTTAAAAATGCAGCATGAGTTCAGCATAAAGTTGTGAGGAGGTAAGCTCAGGGGGAGGCAGTGTAAAACACGAGAGGGCAGCCATCACTGAGTAGCAACATGCGTTTATAATGTTCGCAGTGTGGTAATGAGTTCCGTGCAAGTCATACAAAGCAGAATATGTGCACTCACACTGGTGTGCTGCTTTAAAAACAGGCAGTTTGACATATGAATGCTGATCTATCATAGAATGCAGGTCACACAGGCAATATTAGACAGAATTATTCACACCTTTGAGTAAACATATTTGATTGATATACAAAATTTCAAGTATTTGCACAGCCCCACAATTTATCTGAAAGATGATGCTTGCTGCATCTTCTTTCACTTATTTTTGTGGTAATTGTCTTTTGTGAAGCCGAGAGAAGTAATGTTTGAAGCATGATATCTACGTGAATTCCTCAAAGTGACCAATTTTTCAAGAAATGACTTTTTTTCAAAAAATTTAGCGACAGGTGCACTTACGGTCATCCGAGTACTCCAGGTGCACAGCCAAGCCAAGCAGCCAGTCTAGCACGGTCTTTGTGTCCGAACTCTTGTGCGGGCAGCCCAAGTCTTGCAGGTACTGCACGGTCATGAAAGACATAGTTGTGTTGCGTTAGACAGCAATTCTGCAGCTACTCCTAAACAGTTGCAATGGCTACCAGCAATGACAACTCTTTTAATCTGATACAACCTATAGCGAACAACATCCCTTTTCACACTATGCAAGGCTAACGCAGAAACATTTCCTGCTACATCAATAGAGCTCCAAGTTTTCAGATAAATCAGAAAAAATCCAATAAACACTCGCCGGTAAAATTTTTGACAATTCGGATTTATCCGATAAGCTCAGACTTTAACGGCCAATATGACCCTGTTCCATTCTTTATCGAAAGGGCATGTTCTAAGCAAGCATTAATACATCGGCCGGTTTGGCCAATATAAACTTTACCTCATGTCAACAGTATCCCGTAGACCGCACCCATCGCACATTTAACAAAGGGCTTGTCTTGCATGGAGTGAGACGTCAACATATGTAGGGCCCCTGGGAGCACGAGACAAGATCTTGATATAACGGTGCCCTCGCAACACTGGGGCACGCCAGATGACATCGAATATATGGACCTCGTAAGGTATGCTTGCGTGCATTACAACAAGCTTTAAAGTTGTAATACGCACAAATGTAGGTGTTTTGTATTCGAGTATTTGTGCTTGTGCATATATGTGTTTGTGCATTCGAACCTTCCAGGCAACAAAATGCTGGGTGTGTTCTGATGTTTTAATGTTCAGATATCATTTTGTTTAAGATACTGGAGTACTGAGAATAATACAAAATAAAACTATGGATTTTAGAGAATTGGAGATTTGCGAAAGATAAATTCTGATAAATGTTGAATTTCTGCCAAAAAAGGAACTCCGAAAAACACCCTCTGAATTTCAAGAAAAATAAACTCCGAAAACACGGAGCCCTGTACAACAGGTCTTTCTATGCAAAGAAGTATGTTACGAAACATTGCTTGTGCCTAGTAATTCTGTCTTGATAAGCAACCACCACTGAATAAGGGGTTCGTATTACAGTTTCCATATGGGCCTAAAAAGTGTTTTCACATCATAACCGTGCAGTTACATTCAAGAATGATGGTGTGTCAATGTGAACCACAAAAAAAATCTTAATCCGAGTTTGTTGACTCCTTCCTGAATGGACGATCTTTCTTGGATGAAGTGCAACGATTTATAATGATAAATATATACATCTGCAATACAATATGCACATTAGATTTCTTCTACAGGGAATGATGTGACTAAATTACTGCGCCCACAGTTCTAGATATGAATCTGAGCTACAAGGAACACTACAGAGCCTTTCCGGAACACTGCTGCAGATGCCACAATGTGCGATTGTGTGGTGACATATATAGGGTTCCTTTTTTATACAACACAGATTTTTTATAAAAATGCTACGACAGTCAGGCCCCTGTCATCTTCGCAAACGAAATCAATGCCAAGGTGGGAAAATTTTGTCACACCTAAAGGTATACTGAAATAAGCAATTGACAAAAAATGAATTAATTTTTAAATTATTACCTTGAGGGCCCATGGAAGGGTTGTAGGACGTGACAATTTATGACAAGCCATTTTTTAAAAATCGCGAATAATGCCCGTAATTTCAGATAGTAATCATCGAAATTACTCGATGATTACTCAAGCGAAAAGCTCATGCGACAATTATTTAAAAAAGGTGCGTTGTAGCAGAATAGGGTCAGGAAAAACAGCAAGTCCCAAATGGACGACTTATTCTTTGCTTTTGATACTTATCTGTTTCTTGCACGCTGTACCCAAGAAAACTGCAATTTCCACTGTACAGCTTAAAACTACCGTAAAAACCGGAATGTAGGTCGAATTAAAAAAAAAATGCGATGAAAAGTCGACCCTCATCTTATATACCGGTCATTGGCAGAAAAAAATGTGGAAGTCTCGCAACAATGGGAAGCTGAAGTCAGAAGCCTCCATTGCCATCGTGAGCATCAGCAGCGACGGACTGGCGGCACCACTGGGCAACGCCATTTTGCTTTTTCTTCTGTCAAGTGTGGCTGCTTCGGTTATCCGCTGATTTTATTTTTCTGTTTCCTTCAGAAATGAGTGGTAGCCGACGGCAGTTTACGATAAGCTTTAAGGAAAAAGTTATCGAGTATGCCGAAGTGTACGGCAACCTGGCGGCACAACGGGAATTCAGTGCATCGGAGAAAAGCGTCCGATACTGGAGGAGCCAAACGCAGCGCATCACATCCTGCAGCAACCAAAGAAAAACTTCGTTTCGTGGACGGACTGCAGTGCACCATGAACTGGAAACGCTACTCGCCGAGTTCGTCCGGGAGCTGTGTGCAAGGTTGCTACCCGTGACGGCGGAGTGCATCCACGTGAAAGCTCTCGAGATAGCGCGCGACTCTGGGCTCACGAGGGCGCAATTCAAGGGCTCGCCATTGTGGGTGCGCCGATTTATGAAGCGGAAGGGCTTTGCGCTGCGGCGGCGTACTTCCGTGTGCCAGAAACTGCCCGAAGATTTCAATCACAAGCTGTCGAGTATCAGCGCTTCATCATACAGCTTCGTCGACAGCGTTGCTACATGATGGGACACATGTGCAACATTGATGATGCTATATGTTGTTTAATGGCGCAAGGGCCACTGATGGCCAAAGAGCGCCAGGAAATGGTGTAGGATGGGAACAATGATGATGTTTAGTGGCTGTATAAGGGCCTAAAATTCTGCGCACTAAAGGTGCGTAAAACATATATGTATTAAAATCATGAAAGTGGAGTGAAGCGTGCATGGTGAAGATGAGTTCTAGGTGATCGTGACGCTAAAATATAGAAGTGTTGTATTAGCACGGATGCCTCGTCAGCGCCCTTGGTCCCAAGGGCCAGGAGGCAGGTGCTCTCTTTTGATGTAGTATCCGCAGCAGCAGCCTCCCTTAGGAGGCTGTGCTACCGCTCACCTGCGTAGATTACACGAAAAGTTTTGTAACGTCCTTTAAAAATGCATTCTGCATCATATTTAAAAAGAGGTTCTCCACCTATGAACATCGCTGGATGAAGGGGTTGTTGCTTGAACGCCAGTGGGAAGTGTTTTTTTTCTGTAAGCGTCTAGCTCAGAGCATTCAAGGAGTATGTGATGTACGGTAAGTGGATGACCACATCTGTCACAGCTGGGTGGGTCACCACCGGATAAAAGGTGTGTGTGTGTGTGCTGTACATGTGCAACGTTGACGAAACTCCGATCTGGTTTGATATGCCCTCGAACACGACTGTGACCGCTAAAGGATCAAAGCAAGTCAAGCTCTTGGCAATGGGCATTGAGCATTCGTGATTTACAGTGATGCTCGTGTGCACAGCCGATGGAAGAAGCTGCCCCCTTATATCATTTTCAAGAGAAAAGGGCTACCGAAAGAAGACTTTCCTCGGGATGTGATTGTGAGAGCGAACGAAAAAGGGTTCGTGAACGAGTCCCTCATGCTCGAATGGATCCGGCTCGTGTGGAATCGGTGACCCCGTGCGCTTTTTCAGCGACCAAGCATGTTGGTCCTCGACTCATTTCGAGGCCACCTCACAGCCGATGTAAAGGGAGCCCTGTCCGATGGCAAGATGGATCTTGTCGTGATCAATGGGGGATTAACATCAATCCTCCAGCCACTGGACGTAGTGCTCAACAAACCCTTTAAAGATCGCGTGCACGAGCTCTACAATGAGTGGATGCTGGGCGACAATCCCAAGACCCCCGCTGGCCGCCCAAGACGTCCACCTCTCGCGAACGTTTGTGGCTGGGTGTTGTCAGCATGGAAATCTCTCCCGGAAGAGATGGTGCGCAAGTCTTTTCGCAAATGCTGTATCAGCAATGCATTGGATGGAACGGAGGACAATGCACTCTGGGACGTTACTAGTGACAAGCAGGCGTCGTCCGACTCAAGTTCGGACGAGTCTGAGTGACAGCAGTTAGTGGCCTTCTGGCATCTAACTACATATCAGTGTCCAAATAAAAAGAAATGTCACCACAGTGCAGCTGGTTGTGTCGCGTATTTATCAAGGTAAGGGTGCGCCGCGATACTTTGCGTTTTTTTTTAATTTCTTTTTTGGGGATTCAAAGTTTGGGGGGTCGACCTATATTCCGGTCCGACCTATATCCCGGTTTTTATGGTAGGCGGCAGCCACAGCAGCGCTGCTTCTTGCAGACAAGAGAACGAGTTCTTTGCACTTCTTTCAAGTTTAACAAAGAAACGGATAAGCCCTACACACCAAACGAAAAGATAAGCGATCTAATTGGGCATTTGAGACGGCTTGCCATTTTTCCTGACCATGTTCTGCTGCGACGCACATTTTTCCAAAGTTCGTCCTGTGAGCTTCCGGCCTGATGCAACAGGGCTGATGGATCTCCTGTGCTCCCGGGGCGCTCCCTTTCGGTATTGCCTCGATCGGGGCCTTGAATTTTGTTGGTTATTATCTCAAATTACGTGTCTTTTGCGATTTTTTTAAGGTGTTCATGCTATAAAATGTCACACCCTACAACTCTTCCATATAAACAATGGCTGCTAAAGTTAATAATTAAAAAGTTAAATAACGAGTTTTTTCAATTACTCATTTTAATGTAACGTTAGGTGCAGCAAAGTTTCTCCTCCTCAGTGCAGTGTTCGTTTGCGAAGATGACAGTCACAGCATTTTTATAAAAACCTGTATTGTCTGAAAAAAAAAAAAACACCCTGTACATTGACTGCCTGACTCAACCTTCACCGCCACTGTTTCTGCAACAGCAAGGTGGCAGGGCTAGGTACCATTTTCCATGTATTAATTCAGGATTACAGCCACTTGCTGAGTATTTTTTATACTGTCAATGGCTCGCACAACACAAGTTATGTTTTAATGCATGAGCATTACGAGCCATTGAAAGCTTAAGCATGAAAAGCATGTCTGAGTTGTTCACCTGTGCTAGCAAGGAGCAAGTCTAGAAGGAGATGTATTATAGACATGCGTAGAATCAGTGCATATGATAACACCTACATTATTTATTAGTACCAGTTAAGCAACAAGTAGTCATTACACTGCATTAGCAATCAATGGTACTAATTAATAAAACAGATTATTCATACTTATAGTTGAAAGACATCAAATCAAAGGTTTAGAAAATATGACAATTATACTGATTAGTTAATATCATTAATAATTATAATTGTTCAATTGTTCCAATGAACAAATTTGATTGGAGGGTAAAGCTGTAATGTATGAAATTAAAGCAAGAAATGTTGAATGTGGTGTGTCTTACAGTGATGCTACTGAGGACTTCTGATTTAGAGCAATTTATGGAGTATAGCCCTCGGTGTAGGCATTGCGATGGTAGAGCGGACTTAGTCCACATGGTTTGGAGCTGTCCTAACTTTGATGAGCCAGACAGATGCAGAGAGCCCTGGGAGTCCTTGCTACTCAACGAAGAGGAAAATGCTCAACGGCAAGTCATCGGTCTCGCCCTAACCGCCGCCACGTCCCAAGGGATCCCGGTCGACGGTTAGGGAGGATGAGTGTGGGTTTAGGCTGACGCCTCTACCCCGTCATCTATTTGACGGGTGCCAATAAAGTTACTTCTCTCTCTGGAGCAGCAAAATTTTCATTTTGGAGCACTTCGGAGCAGCAAAAATTTCCATCTTGGAGCACTTTGGAGCAGGTAATTTTGCATCTGTAAGCAATCTGGAGCAGCTAATTTCACATCTTGAAGTACAGTGGAAAAGCAAGTTGCATTTACATTCAAGCACTTGACTAATTATTATGGGACTCTTATGAAGAGCTAGAAATATTTTGATTCATTGCAAATTTCATGGAGAAAATCATCTCAGGAGTACTCCATATTTCACTTGATAACGTAAAAATAAGGGCGTCATGCAGTCAAGTGTTCTGGAATAACCTCTTCAGCGATTATTTTCGACACTAGCAAATAAACAGAAAACTAGATCAACAAAATTGTACTTTATGAAATAGCACTCTAAATTCATCTACGTGGTTTTCAGCAGAAGTCCTAGACAAATGCCGCAACATACAGCAGTGCCTCAATGCTAAAGAGTGACACTGTCCCTAATGCATTCCCGAAGGCCAAAGAAGCCAGGTATTGTTTCTTCTCAATCAACTGTATTGCGGGGCACAACATGACATCACTAAGCTAGCCTCAAAAAACCAACCTCCTCCGACACTCCCTTCCCTCTTTCTGAGGCCTCCACATGCTGAAGCAAGAGCATTCTCGTATTGCTTATAGACCATCGTTTGAGCATGCGTTTGGTTGCCTTGAAGATGGAAATCCGCTTCAAGTCGAGCTTCCGCAAAAGTGTTCGAGAGTGCGTTCAATGGGGAACTTCGTGCCATAACAAACTTCGTTTTCCTTTTACAGCAAAACTGTACAAGGTTAGGGCATTTTGTTTGTATGCCGAAAGCTCCCTAGTGCCCTCTAGGGAGCATTGCAAAGAAAGAAAAACTCGCAGGGTTCCTTATGCATTCGCCTAAGACGACTCGAAAGCGAAAGCCATCTTCTTTTTCTTTACACTCGATGTATTGATCCTCCCCTGCCCCCCTCTGAAAGCTTTGTGCATCTAACGTTGTTTTACACTGCCTCCATGATCGGAGGCATTGCAAGCTTTCTGCACCTCACAAGTGATCGGCGTACCAACCACGAAGGCAGTGCAAAGCGACTATGTCATGTGATAATGTCATCATGTGACGTCACGGTGTATGACATCATGACGACGTCACAAGTTTTGGCATCTATGACTTCATGATGACATCATGTGATGATTTTTTGTATTACTCGTGTTGACGCCATCGCCGCCGACGGCCAATGAGCTATCCAAGGCTTTCGCATTATTATTGTGTATTGAACATTAACAGCCTGGCCTTCAATAAGCTGGTCTTACATACCAAAATGGCCTCCACCATCACACCTCTGTGCCGTGCGCTAAACGGCTTCACTGGTCGTCCACCTCAGAGTGTGGAATGGCTCCTCATTTTTTTTTCATTGCAATAGCAATTCTATGGACACCCTAGATGAGTTTTTGCCGTCACCGTCATTTTCCGTGTAAAGTCCAAATTGATAAAATCACCCCATGCATCGTATGTTCTCCCCGCGTGTGCTGGCGATGAACGTGGCTCAAACGGAGATGAAATGAGCCGGCCGTCTCCATTGCGTGAAGACGGCCGTGCAACGAGGCTTGCCGTCGATTGCTCATCAAACAGACGAAACGCCCAGCCCGTCTTTCGCAAGGAGCATGAAGGGACGCCAGGGGAGAACAGGGGGTGGGGGGAGGGCTGCGTCGCTCGATGGGCGCAGCCGCTGGCGCAAGCGCTATCTCGAGGCACCAGGAGATGGCTCGTAAGCTTGCTGTGATCTCAACACTTACTTCGCGTTTAGAGAACTGACAGCCCGAAAACCGCTTCGGTCACTGAGCGGCCATTTTCCCTGAAACCACTGTATTGTTGAGTTGCACGAGATCGGATCCAAAATAGTTAGCAGCTAGCCTTACTTCATGTAACAATACACTTTGTTGGTAGTACCGCATTCATTGCTTCGCCCTTAAGTGAAACTGTGGCTTTTTTTTAACCGTCAGCTACTGACCCTATAGAAAGCGAGGGGCGGACGTTAGAGCACTGCACGGGCCCGGGCCGGCCCGGCCCTGGATCGGGCCCGGGCCGGGCTCGGGCCCATGACCTTCGGGCTCGGGTCGGGCTCGGGCCTGAGCCAGGCCCGTTTTAGGCCCGGGTCACATACGTATATGTATAATTGCGTGTGTACGTTGTGTGGCTTTGTTTTTGTTGTTTTCTGGGGTTTAACTTCCCGAAGCGACCCAGGCTATATGAGGCGCCATCGTTGAGGGCTCCGGGTAATTTAAACAACCTGGAGTGCATTGGCGTGCAGAGAAATTGCACAGTACAAGACGTCTACAATTTTGCTCCATCGGTATGCTACACGAGATTTCAAGAAACGCCTAATATAAGTTTCCGCCATTATAGTGAGTGAAAGACGTTCTTGGGTACCGTGTAAGGAAAGCAACGGTAAACTGCCTAGACTAGTGTATATAAGATGTGCGCGTTCGTATCTAGGGAAACATTTCCAATATGCAGCTGCGCTCGCATGCCCGTAGACTGGCCAACGCGACTTGTGAGTCATTAATATCTCAGGAGCTGTTTTTCGTGCATTTTGAGTGCAAGATGCGGAGCGACTCTTATCACAGGGCGAACGCCGTTGTTGATTTTGCCATTACTAGTGGTGAGGCGCCAGACCATAGAGACACTCGTTTCCCCGAGTGTGGCTCACAACTGGAGTGATCAGGCTAGAGAAGCGATCCGGGAGTCTGGGGATAACCAACATGCAGACTGATTAGTTTTATTTCAAGCACCCTTTATTCCACACACCTTTACTGTACACACATCTGACACTGGCTCGCTCGTTAACGGGTGTGCCTTGCTTTGACAGATCTATGGCCCTGCGGTGGCGGTGACTCGGGGAAGAAGGGTGGGACAAAGAACCTTGTTGTTTAGAGCACGAAAACGTAGTGTAGACTGGGTGCAGCTGCCTGCCGAGGAGTCAACACGACAGCTTTAATTTATGTAACGCTGCCCAGCCTGGTGTAATCCTCCCAGAAGCAGCTAGAGCACGTTTTTTTTCATTGCATTGTGCAATAGATGAAGTTTGCAGGAGACTTGCTACTTTTACTCAGCAGCCCTAGCTCATATGCAGTTGATGTAGACTGAACCTAAAAATGTCTGCCATGCTTTTTTTCTCCACTTTATGCAGGTATTATATTTTGTAGTTCTTTGAAATGCAAAAATGAGATGGCGTGGTTAGCACTGCGTGCGTACATGAAAGAGCCAGCTATGACTCCAATTATATTTTATATTGCCCTGCAGTCATTTCGCAAGAGTGTTACGCGCGTAATTCACCGAAAGTATACACAGTACCAGTGAAAGTCGTGACACTGAAAGAAGTTCCTAAAACAATCTCTAGAAAATATATTTTGTGCGGCAGGTATCTTCACAATAACCGAAGGTTGGACAGTGCCTCCTTTATGCTCAAGGCATAACTAGCTGAAACGGGCCGGGCCGGGCCGGGCCCAAACCTTTCGGGCCCGGGCCGGGTACGGGCCACATTTAAGAACACCGGGCCGGGCTCGGGCGGGCCGGAGCATTGCATTTTCGGGCCGGGCCGGGCCGGGCCGGAAAAATCGGCCCGTGCAGTGCTCTAGCGGACGTGTAACATATTGTAGCCGCTTAACAGCGGGCCTTCCAACGCCAGGGCCGTCAGTGACGGGCCCACTATTGAGTGCCCAGCGCATATTAAAGGGATACTAAAGAGCAAAACGATTTTTCTTGCATTAGTAAAGTAGTCTTCCACAATACCAAAAACACCACGCTTTCTGCGCGAAGACGCTTAATAAGCGAGAAAACGCGCAGAAAGAAAATACAGGTGGCGACACCACCTTGCAATTCCCGCACCATTTGCCATGACATCACATATTTTTGACGGCGCCTGCTTGGGCCTACGTAGTTCCTAATCGGTTAAATCGAAGTACATTGTCCTCTGAGGGGGCCAGAGACTTGACATAGCGAGTTTGTGGAAATTTCGTCGAGCCAGTGGCGCCAAAATACATTAAATGCTCTTTGAAGTTTTTTACATCACGAATTACAAAGTTCGACGTGAAATTTAAAAATGAAACTTTTAACTTGGTTTTCTCCTCTAATAATAAACCTATGGTGGTGAAATAAACTGCACAAGAGTTCTCCGAGCACACGTTATCAATCTAAACCAATTCATTGTTTCTCTTTAGTGTCCCTTTAAAACCAAAGTGCGGCTGCTCCAACCAGGAGGCATGCTTTTATTAATGAGATGACATTTTTAAAAAAGCAAGCAAAAAATTCGATTGGTACCTTAGCACTCACGAGCTCGAAAGGGCAGGGCCTTTTAGGGGGTATTTACCGCAAGAGCGATTACTAACCCGGATGTGCTGGTGGAAGGAATTACGGACAAGCTGTTCTGGACAAAGATATATGGATAAAGTACATTTGAGGAAAAGTGTCAACGCGATACCACCGTTCACATGCTCTTTTACGGACATGAATCAAGGAAAATTCAATATTGTTCCGTATTATATATAGCTAGCATTTGAGATTTTATTCAGCGATGTCCAGAAGGAGAACTGACAGACATTTTAGCGGCACGCATGTATAGTTATTAGTAAACATTGCTTTAATAACGTGCCGTGCAACGCTTGAAACCAGCTATCAGCAGCGTTTCTGGAACAGATGGCGTCTGCCGATGAATTGCCGCCTCACTATTTAGCTACCGATTGGCCTAGACGCCACGAGCCACTGCGGAGACTGTGTTTTGCCGTCGAGCCGACTTGCACAACATAAGCTGCGCCGGTCCCGTGCATGGCATCATGACTTACTCGGCACATACCCGCGAGCGCTGTTTATTCAGTGGAATAATTCTTGGTCCATGGTTGTGACCTTGACAGCCCCAAGGTCAAGCTGCACATGTTTTGACGTGCCAGCGGTGCGATTGCTGGTGATAGACGTCCCCAAACACGAGATTCTAGCGCAGTTTGGTGCAATTTCCGTCGATATTATCAGGATGGTGCAGTAAATCGAATTTGGCGCACCTTGGCGCAGTTGGCGCAGGAGTGGAATCACTGGTCTTATGATGCTCTGAACATGGCTGCTCGATAAAAGAAAAAAGGTGCAGCCCTTTGTGTGCCCAGAAAACAGCGGGAGCTGCTTGGTTGAACTTATTGCCGCTGTGGGGCCACAAGGCGGGTCGCACCAAGGTGGTTTAAAAAACGTACGAGTGTCTTTGTGTTGCGGCTTTTCTTGAAGAGCCCCGAACGTTTGGCAAATATTGCTGAGGATCATGTTATCAACATCCCTCTAGATGTACTATTCTCTTCGGAAACAATGATATCTTGTTTTATCATAAGGACTTTTAACGGCATTAAGTGTCACATGGAAATTCGTGGTACCTGATGATGACATTTTTTATTGTCGTTCAAAGACACCCTGAAACGCAGTGGCTCCTTGGCATGCCCATACATCGCGGGATACATCTTGCGCACACCACAACCCTGTTTTTTTGCCTTTTTTTAAAATTTATTTATACATACTGCAGGCCACATTCGGGCCTAAGCAGGAATGGTGGTGACAAAATCTTTATATACATAAGTGGCAAACATGGCACGTCATTGAAAAAAGAAAATAAGTAAAAATACAAAAAAATTAATCACACAACGTTGCTTTCCGCACACACAGGTTCAAAAAGACAAAAAGATACAAAGTAAATCGTGCGACATTGAATTGTGAGCACGTTACACACCAAAGGTGATATTTGCAATAACGTTAACAAATGCATCTGCTGAAGCAGAGGAAACTGCACTTTCGGATAGTTTATTCCAATAGTCGATGGCGGCTGGAAATCGCGAGTACTTGTCTGAGTTTATGTGGCTTAAGGATTGTTTCAGCATTTTACTATGACCCGTTCGAAGGGAATGTCTGGTGAGAGAGTGTAGGTATGCAGAGGGATTTAATCTGAAGTGGCCATGATAGAGCTGAAAACTAAATTTTAACCTCGATATTATTCTACGATGAACTTGCATCTGTAGATTAGCTTTCATAATTAACTGGCTAACGCTGCTCCTTTTTGAATAATCTGAAAAGGCAAACCGAACCGCCAGTCTTTGTATTCGCTCCAGTTTATCGATAAGACATTTTTGGTGTGGGCTCCAAACTGAATCCGTATACTCTAGGGCGGGTCGCACTAAACATTTGTATACTTTCAGTTTGACAGATGATGGTGCCCCACGCAGTTTTCTTTTCAGCAATGTCAGTTTACCATGAGCTTTCCGACAGATCTCGTTAACGTGGGTTTCCCAACTCAGGTTATTCGTCAAAATTACCCCCAGATATTTTATATGCGAAGTGCTGGATAATGCGGTATTGCCCAGTGTGTATGCGAATTCAAGCGGGCATTTTTTGTTAGTGAATGATACGAATTGTGTCTTCGTAGTGTTTAGCCTCATACCCCATACCTTGCACCAACCCTGAATAGAACCTAAAGATTCATTTAGCGTAAGCTGATCTGCACAGCTGTGTACTGGCTTATATATGACGCAATCGTCCGCAAACAAACGTATCTGTACATCTGGGTGAACACAGTCTTGTATATCATTTATATAAATTAAAAACAAAATGGGTGCTAATACCGACTCTTGTGGCACTCCAGAAAACACACTCAGTTTCTCTGACGAACAGGAATTCACAGTGACACTGTTTTCTATTCTTGAGATAAAATGAAATCCAAGATACAGTACAGTGGTTCTGTCAATACCATAAGCATAGAGTTTGGTAATCAGGTCAGCATGAGGTACGACATCAAACGATTTAGATAAATAAAAAAAAATAGCATCAATTTGGCCTTCTTTATTAAGTTCATTAGCAGTGTCATGCGTTAATTCTGCTAAGTGCGTGATGGTTGACAATCCAGACTTGAAGCCGTGTTGTCGATGGCACAAGAGATTGTTTTGATCAAGGTGGGTAGCAATGGCTTAGTAAATGATGTGCTCCGAAACTTTGCAACACGTACTTGTGAGTGAAACTGGTCTGTAATTGTTCAGGTCTCATTTGGAACCGGATTTGTGAATTGGCACAACATTTGCACAGCGCCAATCATCAGGGATAGATGACATTTTCAAAGATACCGTGTAAATTTTGTGCAGATACTTTGATACCCAACCCGCGAGTCTCTGCAGAAAAATGTTTGTGATATGGTCAGGACCAGGACACTTTTTGATGTCTAATTCACGCAGAAGGCATAAAATACCATCCTCACTTATCGTAATTTCCTGCATCGGCACCTTGAGGTCTCGTGATGGATATGGAGAGAATGAGGCGGTTCTCGTGAATACTGATTGAAAAAACACATTCAATTTGTTTACTATAGATGTCGGCTCAGTGATGGTGTGATCATGCAAATTAATCTGTGAAACTGTGTGTTGATCTTTAGAAAGGTAATGCCAGAATTTCTGTTGGTCACTCGCCATGAACGAGGGTAGAGTGAGTGCGCGGAAGAAAACTGTATGGTTGTGCACCCGTACTGAAAGCAAAACGAGTGAAAAAGTTATAATAATCCTTTGTCTTATCGCCAACGAGATGGAGTTAGTTCTTTAGAGTCCCCAAAACAAGAAACACAACCATGGCGGCGTCGTTTGTGTAATTTAGCGCCGTACAGAAACAGATGTAATCGCGCCCCGGGGAGCAATAAACGAGAGTCACAAGTGGTCACCCTTTGAGAGATTAGAAACCAGACAGCCATCAGCATTGCGGGCGCGAGAAGCGATAACCACCCGAAGGACGAAACCAAAACCAGCCGCACCTCGTGTTCTGATGCGCAAGTGAAAGCCGAGAAAAAAAAGAGAAAAAAAAAGCAACTGAGGGATATCGGTGCATGAAAAAAATTCCACATATTCCCGAAGCGTGGCAGCACATTCCAAGCAAGAGAAATGATCGAAAAAGGCGCGCGTCTTGAACATACAGGCAATGCCGTACATGTACGGCGTAAACACTCAAAGGGTTTAACTGGATTTGTAAAGCATTCAAGGACTCTCTCATCTAGCTTTGCCATCCTGGACGTAGGAGTTGCTCAGATGAATTGGCACAGAAGGTGTCTTTTGTTTCGAAGATATATTGACACTGTGTCAAAGGACAAAATTAGTGTATGATTATACATTACTTTAAGTTTGTATTACCAGCATTACCCGTGGAATATTTTGTCAATAAGCACAGTTGTCAAACTGAAGTAGTACTTTCCAAAAATAATTAGAGCACAAAAGACACGCACCCCCCCACATACACGCACCAAACATGTGGTGTGTGTGCGTGTGTGAATGTGCGTGCATTTTGCACTCTTAATTATTTCTGGAAATGACCTACCAACTAGCCCAACAACAATCTAAAAAGACAGGGCGTGCAAACACGGACACAAGAAAGAAGTCAGGACACGACGGCGTTTGCGGTGTCCCGACTTCCTTCTTGTGTCCGTGTTTGCACGCCCCGTCTTTTTAGAATGAATACTTACCAACTAGCTCAGCTCTCTGTTATTCTAAACCCAACAAGTACTTTTGAAGTACACTCAAACCTCATTATAACGAATTCAGATATAACGAATTATCGGTTATAACGAAGTAAATTAAGAATAGTCTTGTCATAGCTACAGTGTTACAAATAAATGTTTATAACGAATTTTTGGATATAACGAAGGTATTTTCGTGGCAGATGCGACTTTGTTATAATGAGGTTTGAGTGTAGTACACTGGACAACGTATCAAGCATGCAAAAAAAAAAAAGGTTTTTATAAAGGTCAGTATGGTGAGTAAACACATCTGATGGTGGGAGCTTTCGCACACTTTGTGAATCATCTTTATCACTCAGCTGGTCTGGCAGTGTTCCGCTGCTTTATGGCAACGGGATAGAATTGTTGGATGCAGCACCAGTGCCCTGAACATTTAAAGCTACACTCAAACCTCATTATAACAAAGTCACATCTGCCACGAAAATAACTTAGTTATATCCGAAAATTCGTTATAAACGTTTATTTGTAACACTGTAGCTGCGACAAGACTATTCTTGATTTACTTCGTTATAACCGATAATTCGTTATATCCTTGTTTGTTATATCGAGGTTTGAGTGTACTTAAAAGGGGATGGGAAAAATGGTTTTGTGGAAGAGCCGTTGCACGTGAGGAAAAACGTTGACCAATTTACAAAACCGGATGAACAGACACATTCTCCTAACTGGTTTTCATTAAATGTACCGTTTCAAACGCCTGCGTCCATCCAGGGGCATCGAGGGCTCGCAAGGCTGCCCGTTCCTCAAGCTTGTAGTGGCGGATCTTCTGGTCCTCAAGCCAGGCTACCAGGCTGCGGAACTCGCCTTGGCCTAATGAAGACATTGATAGTGATGCATTAGAGCATGTCACGGAGTTCCTAGCCACATTGCCTAGGAGGAAACATGCTGTTTTTGCACACTCTAACGGACAGAATGTATCATCCTGGTAGTTTCTGGCATCGCCTGTAGTTTGGATGTGAATGCAGATATAAACCGTTTGCAAATAAAACCTCTGCAGGATGTTTTGAGCCAGTCGTATTATATCTTTCAAGGAAGTCTGCTCATCTATAGTGCATAATCAGGCATTGAAAAAAAAAAAAAAAAGACTGACAACAAACTGTCCCAGAGCATGTGAATACCTTGCCCTCTAACCTTAGCAGTCAGCCAACAATTCATACGTTCTATGTACTTGTGCATACAAATCTTTACAACTAAATAAAATCTGTTTTTCCATAATATTAAAGTAGAAACAGCTCTTCATGACCTACTTTAGTTAAGAAATTAACTGCTGTGACAGACGGGCCGCTCCTGGTCAGGTGTGCTTTCAAAGTGTGTTGGTTCTGTGAAAATGATGTCAATACAGTCACCATATCCCGGCATTGCCATGTGTCCAACACTAGTTTTTCCTTTATCATCACCAGCACACTACTCTCACAGCAGACATGACCAACTGAAGACTGTAGGATTGGGCGTGTTCGTACAACATGATAATGAGCGCAAATCAGCGTAACTGACAGGAGGGGACAGAAGAGAAGACACAGTTCCAACAGTTTATTTCTTTGGAATGACCTCGCTTTTACAGTTACAACAGCCATGCGCAGAACACAATGATGTTACAACAATTAATCACGTGGACAAACCTAAATGCATCTTTTTTTTTTATCAGTGAGAGCGACAGAGGGGGTACTTACACAATCATCCTTTGAAGAAAAAATCTTGCCTGCCTCGACAATTTCACGTGTGATATGATCTCTGCGTTTGGCGACAATGCTACAATCTGAATACCTTGGTCTACATCCGCACGTGCTACAGTGAGCGGACAGCCACCCTTGCTTTGACTGATCAACGTAGTACAGATGTTCTTTCAACCTTTCATTTAAATAACGATTCGTCTGACCAACGTAATATTTCCCACATGACAAGGGCAGCTGATAAACTATGTTACAAAGACAATCTCTAAATTTATTTGCATGGTTTGTAGTACACCCACGATTGGGTCTGGATGCTGGGACAGACATTATGCACAAACTGCTCGATTTTTCTGGGGCAAAAAAAAAAAACACTTTCACTCGCTGCGCTACTTTCTTCAGATTTTGTGCTATCTTATGCATGTATAAAATTACAGTGAAATTCTGTCTCTCTCTAGCAGGTTGGCCTACGTTAGTGTTGCCACTTGAGTGAAGATCACGCAACAACCTTTTGGCGACAGAAACTTGCACATGGTCAGGGCAACCGGCCGAGGTCAGCCTTACAGATTGCTCCTGAAACTTTCTAACATCTTGTGTTCACAAGACCTCTGCAAAGCATTTGTAAAGCAGGATTTTATAATGCCTCGCTTAAGTAGTTTAGAGTGCGCAGAATGAAACGGCAGAATCGGCTTATTCCGACGCGGTTTCCAGCAAGAACGACCATCATTCAAGAATAACTTGACATCAAGGAACCTAATTTCGCAATTTTCAGACAATTCATGGGTTAGCTCAAAAGGTTCAAAACTATTCCGCATCAGATCTAAAACAGCAAGTGCGTCCGTCCTGTATGCTCCTCTGTCAGAGAGACAGAATTTCGCTGTAATTCCATACATGCACAAGATAGCACACAATCTGAAAAAAGTAGCGCAGCGAGTGAATGTGAAAGTGTTTTTTTTCGGCCCCACAGAAATTGAGCAGTTTGTGCAAAATGCTTGTCTCAGCGTCCAGACCCAATCATGGGTGTACTACAAACCACGGAAATAAATTTACAGATTGTCTTTGTAACGTAGTTTATCAGCTGCCCTTGTCATGTAGAAAATATTACGTTGGTCAGACAAATCGTTGTTTAAATGAAAGGTTGAAAGAACATCTGTACAATGTTGATCAGTCAAAGCAAGGGTGGCTGTCCGCTCACTGTAGCACGTGCGGATGTAGACCAAGGTATTCAGATTGTAGCATTGTCGCCAAATGAAGAGATCACATCACAGGCGAAATTGTCGAGGCAGGCAAGATTTTTTATTCAAAGGATGATTGTGTAAGTACCCCCTCTGTCGCTCTCACTGATAAAGAAAACATGCATTTAGGTTTGTCCACGTGATGAATTGTTGTAACATCATTGTGTTCTGCGCATGGCTGTTGTAACAGTGTGTAACTGTATAAAAGCGAAGGCATTCCAATGAAATAAACTGTTGTAAGTTCAGTGCTCTGTGTCCTCTCTCCTGTCCCCTCCTGTCGGTTGCGCTGATTTGCACTCATGACCAACTGAAGTCATCCCCCGGTGAAGAGGTCTTGGCGGACTGACTTTCTCACCTATCTACACACAAGCTGTAGTTTGTGAAGCAAGCGGCACAACACAGGCAAAAACAAGCAGATGAATATGTCAATGTTTCTTTTCTCAGCAATCTCTTCTATCTCTGGAAAACTGTGCCATTCTGTATATGTCACTGCAAATCTCTTTTCTTTACATACTGCACAATAAATTCCTATTCCATTACAGCACAAACCAAACCCTACGCACAGTTCTTGCAAAAATGTGGGCCTCAATATTGTGGAATACTTATCTGCCATCCTCATGTTTTCCTTCCCTTTGCGCTCATCACTAGCTATTTAAGTGGAGCTTGTTATGAGTGACAGATGTCAGTGGTGGCTCCGGCAAGTGTACACAGGTCACATGCGCCGTTTTCCAATAATTGATGTGTGGGCTTGTCGGCGACCAGCCGTTCCTGATATCGAGGTCACTTGTTCTTTCATGCTGCCACATTTCACTGTTGCCTGGATATGAATGCATGGCCGTCGTTCTTGCCTGCAGCAACTCAAGTGTTGTGCTGCTAAGCAAAAGGAACATTGCACAGTGTGATAGAAAGAAAAGACAGGCATGCACACACCAAGCCCCAACTTTCCCTGTGGGCTTCTGAATTTCTTGTTCCAACAGATTACATATTCGTTTATTAATAACTATGGTTGAGGAGAGCTTTTGTCTGGGCAAGTTGGTGCAACATTTGCAAAGTTAAACAGCGTGAAGGACGAAAGACACAAGTACAACACAACAGGATCAGCACTGGTCTTGTTGTACTTGTGTCTTTCATCTTCGTGCTGTTTAACTTCCCTAATAATTATGGCTAACAGTTTACTACAAGCCCCTGTAAGCTAAGTGAGACGAGCGAATAAGCACATGACTCTGCTTACCATGCGCAAACATAATTAATGAGCCCCATGTACTGTGCATGTCAAAGAACACCAGATGATCGAAATTTCCGAAGCCCTCCACCATGGTGTGCCTCATAGTCGTCTCGTAGCAATATTGTGCTTTTGGCACGTAAAACCCCAGGTATTACTATCACAATTAATGTTCCAGTTACGCGTGGACGACTGCCTTATGCAACTACTTCTGGCTGGAATACCATGCAGGCTTGGCGATAACACGGTAGTTAGCGCGACACTTTAAGTACAGGTCTCTGAATAAGGCTTTGAAAGCAAGGTTCGGCTTGGTGTTGCACAAGTTCGTTGCCAGACTTGGGGGCTCAGTTGCTTTTAGAGAATACTAACGTCGCTGTCGACCCTGGCAGTAGTGAGGCTGGCAAAACAGCATAGGTTACTGGCCCCCCAGAGACACTGAATACCGCTCATTCACTCTCTCGCACAAGTGGTACCGCATGCACAAGCGACACGGCGTTCTTGTGAAATGGATGCTCGCCCACTAGAAGACCACCATGCCTACGAGCTTTCACATTAGCAACGTTTCATATTTACAAATTCACACCATGCACAGCAGCGATGTCTAATGAACACAGCGAACTAGAAGTGGGCTAAGCCCTTGTGAGAATTGTGAGTGATACGTAAGCGCCTAGTCGCAATTACAGCTCCCACGTGCGATGCGCAAGCTTGAAGAACTGAAACGTCATACATAGTACTGTGTAGCGCTCACAAAAAGACAAAGGACGAAAGGAGTGTAGACGGCATGCGCCGATTATGTTCGATTAGGCGAACATAAACGTTCATTACAGAAGCGAGGCCTTCCCACATAGCTGATCATTTTTCATTGCTTCTTAAGGCAAAAAAGCAGCACGCCCGAGAAATTGTCCTGACCTTCTACGTTGCAAGATGAAACGAAAGTTGTGTGAGCCAGCCATCGATTAGGCTTTGGGATGGGGAATACGAGTAATCGGTCAGCACGTGCGGCAATTTGAAATCGTTGTACGCTAGTTCAGTGACGGGGCAACAGCCGGAAAAAGTTCGTTATCGTTTCGAGCACCTGCCACATGGTCCGACAACTTTCCTAGATATCTTCTTTTTTGTGTGTGCTTTGTGAATAAAAAATCAGTTGAGACAGCGCTTGCCGTGTACACTTCTTTCGTCTTCTTTGTGAGCGCTGCAGAGTCCTAAGTATGAATCCATGCCACCTAGCCCATTTTTGTATTCGAACTGAAACGATGTAACGAGCGACAACGTGAGGATGAACTTGCTTTGAATATTAAAATTGTCCGTGTTGTTGAATCCCAGCGCGGTCAGCTTTCGCTTGAACATCTCCAAAAAGTGGCTCACACAATGAAGAGAACACAACGCAACAAAGTTGGTCCTGACTAGTACACTGTAGTCCTGACAAACGATGACCACGACCTGCCACTGCAGCGCGCCGCAGCTACTACTCAACACCGCTCAACACAACCGGGACTGGCTTAAGCTAAGGCTAAAGTCGTCTCGAACGCGTGCTTTTGGCTGTTGTTGAGGCTAACAACTAAAAACTAGCCATGCAAAACCAATTCGAGTCAATCCTTTGTCTGAAACGCACATGCGTCGTGTTGTGGCGCCTTGGCGCATGTTTGAATGAGCGCACGTTGTCATGAGGGGGACACTGAGACTGCCGCTTCGTGGTTCGCGTCTTTTTGCGGCACGTCAACAATAGAGCGGGCGTTTGCGAGCAGATTGTGAGCGGCAGCCTTTCTACGACCATGACTCGCCGGATAGCGCACAAGCTGGAGACGCAGTGGCGCTCCCAGGACGTGCTTCAGTCGGAGGACGAAAATGCCACTTTCGAGGAGTTCCTTCTCTCTAAGCAGCTACTCAGTGGTCTCCGCAAGTCGGGATTCGTCAGGCCGTCGCCAATACAGCTGCGTGCCATTCCTCTGGGCCTCTGCGGTTTTGGTGAGCGAAACTCGGCCTTGCGCTAGTTGCTTCATGACTTCCGAAGAAAAATCGTAGTGCAAAAGGACAGACACGGGAATGGCGCCAACTGTTCTTTATCGAAGAAACATACGAAAATATATATACAGCACAAGAGCAGCATAGGGTATGACCATTGCAAAAAACGGACAAAGGGTCACAATCACGCTACATGGTGACACTCATGTGGATATGCAGCATGCCTGCTCCCGCGATGCTTCTCGATCGCTTCCCGAATTTGTTTTTGTTTCACCAGCTTTTCCTCTTTCCAGCTTACCATATGCTGCTGTTTCCTTATTTCTTTCGTCAGTACATGCAACAGGCCCCATCCCTTGCCTGGTTCTTCCTCGACTCTTTCGGCTATATTGTTATTGTTTGTCATTTAAATACTAGCTGCCAAACTTTGATTCTATGCTCTCGTTTCCAATTTTATATTCTATTGGTAATGTGAGGCCTCGACGGCTGGTATGGTGGCGCTGCGGCGCTAGGACAGTCAGCGCCGCGAGTAGCGGCCGCGCGCGTGATCCCGTCGTGTCATGCTGCGAACGCCGCTCTGTAGGAGCAGAGCAATGGCATTTCGGAACGAGCAGCGCGCGTGATTGTGTGGATTCCGCGGAACCGAATACGTAGAAAGTTATTTAAATTAAAGGTAGTGTCTATATTGCCGGCTGCCGGTCAATTATATCGGTTGACCGGTTACCGGCAGTTCTTTCCTATTGGCCGCCCGCGACCACGTGACCTCTGCGGGACGGCCCCTTTCGAGCTCAGGGTTACCAGATTGGGCTATTAATAGCCAAATTGGGCTACTTTTTGTTCGAGTAGGCGTCGAATTTTTCTCTTTGGCTATGTGGCTATTTTTGGGCTACATTGCTATCGACTAGGCAAGAATAAAAAAAAAAACACTACAAAATGTAAATAATTTCAGTATCGGGGACGCATTCGTTTGTACCTCCAGCTTTACAAGTGCCGGAGCGTGCATACGCGAGCGTCTGGGGGTCCCCGAAATCAATGAATGCCCCCTGGCCGCCGCCATAAGCCCCTTTGGGCTGTTGTTAACATGCGTGACCCCCCAAAAATGCAGTACCGCGACGTCAACTTTTGTACTGCCATGCAGAAGCTAAGAAAGGTGGTGATCGTTCTCTCTGTTAAAAAGGTCTCTGCAAGCAAACAACGCCAAGCCCATGCCACTAATAGGTCCCACCATCAAAACATTCCAGTGTGTTGAACGATCTCTGCACAAGAAAGGGCTTCACGTGTCGTCATGTTGATGGCTCGCGCTTTCTCTAGACTTTCTTGATTTCTACTACCGTAAAATGCTGAGCAAGCACCCCCCCCCCCCTTCCCCCCACCACACAGTGAAAGATAATAAAAAAGATGTGGAGGGGGCCCTCTTGCTCAATCCCAGACCAAAATCCAAGATAGCAGCGGAAGTGCCTCTAAGTAGAATGCACACCTGTGTTTCTTATGAAATGCTTTGTTGAATACGCGTGCATTTACAGTTTTTACTGAATCGGAGTCCGTCTGACATTTCACGTGTTATGACAAGAGTGGAAAGACGTTCTTCAAGTACCCTAACAATTTGCGACAACCCGGAATGCGACCCCATTTGTATGTTATCAAGTGGCAATCAACTTTTTTCTAGATTCTGCAGCCATTTCTCCAGCTCAATTATTACATACAGGCAGAGTGCAGGACTTTCGAGCTTCTGTCATCATTGCCCAAGAAGTGGGCACTGCCTATGCGGTTTCGGTGCTTCACAAGCTGCCGAAGACCTCCATCGGGGCTAAAAAAAGGCAGCGTTTATAACCACGACGAGCAAATATGCGTAGTAATAGCAAGGAAATCATTTAAAAAATGAAGAACGTCCGTTTATCTCGCGCGCCACACCGCCCTCATCCGACGCTGTCATCGCTCGTTCTCGTGAGCCTTCCATATAAATCCATATAATTTTATTTTTGGCAGCTTACAGACAGTGTTTCTGTAGCTATTGCGACAGCCATGCACGCAGCAGTAGCATAGTTACACTCCCGTTTGACCACAAATTAGCTTCGTCCTTTCGAGCTGCTATGGTTCCGCCTGTACGCATCTGCCCTCAGCCGCGACTGCTTAGTAGCGCACTGCGCCGTGGGTGGCGCCACTTGTTCACTCAAAACTGCAGCGCACTAGGCCTATAGACCTCGTGAGCTGGTATGATGGCGCTACTGCTCTCGCCCTCTATTGGGCTAGCAGCGCACTGTTAGGATTGTCGCCTACAGGCCCGTCTGCATGTTTCAAGGCGGCGGCTACGGTTGTGGCGGCCGCTGTTCTCCAAGAACTGCCACCGTAGTTCTTTTTTTTTTTTCTGTCTGCGTGTGTAAATACGCTGTGCTAACTTATGTTTATTTATGTTTTTCTTCCTGTCTGAAAAACCTCTCAAACTACAGCCGAAAAACCAGCATGCAGCGACTCTTGTTGTAAGCATTCAACAAAACTTCGTCCCCTTTTGGCCTCAAGCCATTCGAGAAAGAGACACCTCTCTCAGTCCTTCTGTTCGCTGAAAACCAAACTGCGAGCCCTACCAACAAAAAAAAAAAGAAAAAGCCGGCAAAACACAGTTGCTTGCGCCGGAAACAAGTTCTTTTCCGTCCCTTGGACACCACGCGGGGAACAGTAGACCACCCCCCACCCCCCTCCCACACACACACAAACACGCTCACAACGCATGCACACATACAGGCGAGCGCGCATACACATTTTACAGACAGTGAGACTGCAAGTGCCCATCAGTTTGTCACTGGTTGTCGTCTGCTAGGAAAGCGCATCGCCAGCCATGGCCGCCAGCCCGCGTGTGAACGTGAGGACAAGAAGCGACGATCGTGTGTTGTTCTGCGGTTTCTGTAGGATTGTCAAAAGGAGTTCTTGGTCACTTGGTACGAAGTTGCACGCGAGTGGTCAGTGTGTGGTCTGAAAGAAAAATTGATGTGCGCGATGGAATCTTCCGACATTATTGGGAAATGCAAAATGCAGTCGAAAACCGTGGACTACAACGTACGAGTGGAGGTCAGCTTTTGATTTTTCAGTGCTCTACGTGTGCTGAGCTATACCGAACTGTTTTCGTTCCCAACGAAGAGGACGCGGCAAATTTGTGTCTGATTCCGCACCGGCTAGCCCTGTTCGCCCGGCAAGAAATCACCCGTGAGAGCAGAAGACGCAGACAGGCACATTGCCCCTCTAGGTGGCCGTTGTCAGCCTGCTATCTTCCTATTTATTTGTGACCTTGTAAGCTTGTGTATACATTTAAAATAAATAATAAAAGGCGGAAAAACACGCACGAGAGTGGGGACACTTATGGACAGAATTCGAGGCGTTGCTTACGCAGCCCCTCACAGCTGCGCTAGAGTTGTCTTTCATTTTCGTCCGACTTCTGAGGTAACCCGCAGAATTTTAAAGCTAGTTGCTTCCGAACGGTGTTCGTACAGCTGTTGTGCCAGCCATGCACGCAGAAGTACGGAAAATTACTGGAATTCTGCTACGTTTTTACGTCCTTTCGGCGAGGAGCCATGCGTTTCTACTGTGACTGTGGGCACGGGAGCAACAAACGACAATCCTAAGTTTTCTGCCGCGGCCGTCTGGTGGCGCTGCCCGTTCGGTTCAAAGCTGCAGCGCACTAGGCCTATAATCACTACCCAAGCTGTTAACCTCATATATTCTCATTTCTCTCAGTTTGTTGTAATTTCCTTCTGTCATGAGAGCAATGTTCGATTGCCTGTTTACGACTTCCCACGTAATCTGCCCATCACATCTAAGCCCCTTGTTAACTGTCTTATGTCGCTCGCAGAGGTCTAGCAGTAACTTCCCATTGGTCTGTATAATTCGTCGAGGTCATGTATGTGGGCATTCATGTCCCCGGCCCCATTACGAAATGATATCCGTGCTTGTGCAATTCACTATCCCCTGATTCTTTTCTCTTCAGTTGTTTCTCGTCCACAAGTAAGCTGCCCCTAGCCATGTTTCCTTTTCACTTCTGGCAATAATAAGTGCTCAAGCTTTCCTGCTGAAGTGACCTGTGCCTGACTACTGACCTGGTTACCATCCTGAGTCACAGCTGGTGCTTTGTTGTCCCCTCCCTCAGAACTAATTCCTGCAAGCTAGGCCGTCATTGCACCTGCCTTTGCCTCGTCCGATTCCCTTTTCGACTCTCCCATACCGTGGGTTGCCTGCCCGCTTTGTTCACCTTGACGACTTTAAGTAGCTCTTTAGTTGCTTTAAGCCCTGCTCGCATAGCCTTCATTTTGTCTCGCTCTGTTGCCAAAACATTCTCTAGCTCTATGCGATTCTCATCGTGAGCTCACTCTGGGCAGCTGTCATTTTCTCCATTTTCGTCTTGACTGACCTCACATTGTCTGCACATGACGTCAGATTCTTCTGCATTCTCCTCCGCACAAATTTCTATTTTCAAACCCACATTGAACACTACTATCTTTCTTTAATGTGACTAGACAGGTGTACGCATGTTAAAAGATGTCATCGCAAGACACAGCACTTCCCTAAACAAAAAGTACCACAAAACTCAGTCAATACTCTACACTTCAAAATACCACACTGTCCATAAATAGTTTACACACACTCACACACCACCTCCTAATAGACTTGGTCGACACTACAGACACAAATAAATAAAGCTACTGACCCCAAAAAACAGTGCGAAGAAACAAGCGCACTTACCTTCCGCTATTGGCTTATCTGATACCCTAAACCGAAGGAAAGGCTATCTCAAACACATGTGTAACCCCACTAAGTTACACGTGCGTGGGCTGAAAGAAGCCAGCAAGACGAGGAAAAAAGCTACAACAACAGACATGGTGAACCTTCCTTGTCGACTTAACTGCTAATTTCACTAAACCTAAACAAAAGGCAAGCTCAAAACAAGCCGAAACACTTATCTGCCACTGTCGTTCCAGAGCCCCCGGAAAATGCATGCTTCCACCGTGAAACGCGCACCACCACTTGAACATACAGCGCGCCACCCCTTGGAGGATGGCTGAAACGCACGCAAGTAGTGGATGCGTCCTTATCACAGCGAATATGCTTCCACCATGGTTCTAACATACGCCGCTGAAGCTCAGCAAGGTTGGCCATTGTGGAATTGGTTTGCGTGCGGGACATCAGTACAGCATCGCAGTTGAAGCAGTATGATGCTCCAAACCCTACTCAGCTATGGTTCAACAGGCATCGCTACCTAGCCATGTTTTGTTGATGACAGAAATTTTTGGTTGGCTGACTAAAATGACATTAGCTGTAGTTGTGGGGAATGCGCTCTGAAAAATCAAAAGTGTGCTTTTATAGCTACTAAATCAACCCGGGCCATAAAAGAAGTCAAGGTATATTATTGAATGGACAGCCAGGATTCCGAACACACATGTCGTTCAAAATTTTCAGCTACTGTTTCACGACCCCCTTGCCAATTGCTTGATTTACGTGGCATTTTTTTGCCAGCTCAGTCTCTGGTTCCATGAGCAAGGCCGAAAGTGCTTCCTGTAAACCTCTTCCCCTATGTACGGAACTTCCGTGATTTCCATGATTTCCCTGGTAGCTTTTTCATTAGAGCGGGTGGCAACAGCAATCGTTGCAGTGCACAGTGATATTATTTGACACGACCAGCTGTTGACACGTGCATCTATGTTCTTTTAGTCTGTCATTGAGGTAGTGTTTGTGCTCCCCAAAACAGAAAACGCAACCACGATGGCATCATTTGTGTAATTTAGCGCTGCATGGAAACAGATGTAATCGCACCCCGGGGAGCAATAAACAAGTCACAAGCGGCCACCCTTTGAGAGATTAGAAACCAGTCAGCCATCAGCTTTGCGGGCACGAGAAGCGATAGCCATCTCGAAGGACGAAACCAAAACCAGCCACACCGCGTGCTCGTGTTCTGGTGCGCAAGTGAAAGCTGCCGTGCCGCTTCGGAAAGCAAAAGAGAGAAAAAAAAACAATGGAGAGCGATCGGCGCATGAAAAAAATTCCACGTATTCCCGAAGCGTGGCAGCACAGTCCAAGCAAGAGAAATGATCAAATTTGGCATTTCCGTCTGATGCAGGCGTTCTAATGACTGACATTACTGATCACTATCCCATATTTCTGAACTTTCACTATACCCAGATCACCGAAAAAATTACGTAGTACATGAAATCTACACTAGATAAACAATCATTTGTTGAAGCCATGTCAAATCTTGACTGGGTTCCATTTTGTGTATGAATGATTCTGAAAAGGCATGCTCGCCTTTTATCTCTGTGCTTAAATCCTGTTTCGTTCGTCATTCACACCAAGTCAAATGCAAAAAGAAATTCGCATCGCCTTGTAGTCCATGGTTAACGGATAAACTACTAGCCCTTATACGCAGAAAAGATAACCTTTACAGAAAAACCAAACGACAACCATTTAACAAGAATCTGGCTTCCCGGTTCAAAAAGTTCTCAAATAATCTTTCTGTAAGCTTGAAACAAGCAAAGAGAATATGGTATGAAAAGAAAATTGTGGAATGTGGTAAAAACATCAAAAAGAAATGGGAAATTGTGAACTCTTTTCTGAATAGGACACATAATCTCGAAATGATATCCGAAATTGTTCATCAGGGAATAATGCTTAAAACCGTTAAAGAAATAGCTAATGCGTTCGCCGACTTCTTCTTCAGTGAGGAACAACAGACGACAGTGCACGAGAATCCCTTATCACACCGCCTCCCCCATTCTTTCTTTTTATTTCCAACCACCTCTCAAGAAGCTCTAAACGCTATAAACAACACGAAGATAACCGGCGCTGGCACTGATAAATTACACCCGTCCGCCGTAAAATAAGGTGCTCCCTTCATAACTGATAGTCTTGCACACATAATAAACCTCATGTTCAAATCTGGCTGTTTTCCTAATGAACTCAAACAAGGCAGGATCACACCAGTTTGTAAGCAGGGTGACCACTCTTTGATTTCCAATTACCGCCCCATATGTGTATTACCATTCTTCAACAAAGTAATTGAAAAGCGCTTGACCAATTACGAAATTTAATATTCTCTCGCCAATACAATACGGCTTTCGCCCAGGGTATTTGCAGAACTTGCTCTTATTGCACTAACAGTTGAATTAAGACTTGCAATTGATGAGGGTCATTACACTGCTTCTGTATTTGTAGACTTTACTAAGGCTTTTGAGAAAATAAATCATAAAATATTGTTCCATAAGCTTGAATTATTAGGAATTACCGGACCAGCCCTACTTATGCTGCAGAACTACTTAAAAGACAGAATGCAGGTAATAACTATTTCAGGTGTTAATTCCAAAACCATATTCACTAATATTGGAGTGCCCCAAGGTTCCATATAAGGTCCTCTTTTGTTCTTATTATATGTGAATGATTGCCGAACTGTCTCTCCTTTTCTAAATGCCTACTTTATGCAGACGATACCACTGTCACCAACTCAGACAAATGTCTCGCAACTCTCACATCCAACATGTACAAAGACATGCGCAATTTGCTAGAATGGTACCAATTTCACATAAACGCATCGAAAACAAAATTTGTTTTTCTCACCTCTAGCCACCGGACACTTCCCTCCATTCCTTATATTTTTCTCGGAGCTACTCCTATCCCAGCAAGCTCTTCTTGTAATTATCTAGGCGTAGAACTAGACAACCATATAAAGTTTATTAATCACATAGCCAAAGTAAAACAAAAGATTGCCTATGGGATCTGAGTTCTAAATTTGCAATATATATTTAAGCGTGACATTTTACTGTCGTATTTTTCATTTGTCCATTCACATTTTAACTACTGCATTACGTGTTGGAGAAATACATGACTCATCTACGTTCATTACAAGTGCTAGAAAATAAAGCTATTAGAATAATAACATTTAGCACATTTAGCCACAGAGCCACCTATCTTTTACAATCTAACCATATTTTTTCAGTTTCGAAACTCATTAAATATAACCTTACAAAATTCTTGTTCCAAGAAATCAACCTCAGACGACACGATGGCGTTTTACCCCGATCTTATCTAACAAATAATAACACTACAAGGTTTGCATGCAATTTGTTTTTACCCGAAATACATACTAATTATGGCAAGCAGAGCGTCCTTTTTTTCATCCATCGCTGTTTGGAACACCATACCCATCGAAATAAAAACACTCAAAATTCATCAATTTAAAAAACAATTAAAAGATTATATTCTCAGAGTCTCAGGTGTATAAGTATGCTCATAATCTTACTTATTGTGTATTCTGATTTGATAACCTCGTTCTTGTTACTTTGTGTGTTCTTATTTTTTTCTAGTACAATTTAGTTTTGTTCTCCATCAATGCCGATTATTTCTATTTACACCTTTTACAATGCATATGTTTTGTTATGCTGTAACCTGTGTTTCTTATTTATTTTGAAAAGAAAGTTCCATTGCAGTCTTTGACTTTGGGACCTCCTTCTGTATATTATCACTATGTAATATTTGTACTTATTACAATAAAATTGATTCTGATTCTGATCGAAAAAGGCGCACTGCTTTGCGAAGCAAAAAAACAACAAAGGAGAGGCATCAGGGCATGAAAAAAATTCCACGTATTCCCGAAGTGTGGCAGCACATGCCAAGCAAAACATGACATTCATTTAAACTTAGACTGTAATATTCCAACCGACGCTCTATTCTTAGATTTCGAAAAAGCGTTCGATAAGGTTCCTCATTCTCGTCTTTTGTTAAAATTATCGCGCCTAAACATTCATCCGCTTGTTCGCAACTGGATCGAGTGTTTCTTATCCAACCGGAAGCAGTTCGTGTATGCTAACACCTTCACATCATCCACTTTGCCCGTTCTATCTGGCGTACCCCAAGGCACTGTTCTTGGACCGCTACTCTTCCTAATCTACATCAATGATCTGCCATCTGCTGTAACCTCTGTAATACGTCTTTTTGCAGACGATTGCGTCGTGTATCGCCCTATCAATAACCTCTCCGACGTCTGTTCTCTTCAGGAAGACCTCTTTCGTATTCAAGACTGGTGTGCTACATGGCTCATGTCACTGAACACCAGTAAGACCGTGAACATTTCATTCCATCGTCGACCTAACTACGCACCCTCCGTGTACAAGATTAACAACTGCATTATAGCTAATGTGCATTCCTTCAAGTACCTAGGTCTTCACCTGTCTCATGATTTGTCTTGGGCGGATCATGTAACCCACATTATCAACTCAGCTAACAAAATGCTTGGTTATCTTCGCCGTAATCTTTTCATGGCACAGTCACACGTAAGATTACTTGCCTACAAAACCCTCGTGCGACCGAAACTTGAATATGCCTGTGCTATCTTTGACCCCCATCAATCTAACCTCACTAAAGCCCTCGAATCTGTTCAAAACCGTTCTGCTAGATTTATTCTTTCTGAGTACTCCTATCACACAAGCGTTTCGTCTCTAACGTCTAAACTGGAGCTAGTACCTCTTGCCTCTCGACGTCGCATCTCACGCCTATGCCTCTATCACAGATTCTTTCATACCATACCTCGTGACAGCCAGTTCATTCAACAGACTCATCGTACATCTCGAACAGGCCACATGAACGCAGTAATTCCAGCCCGAACCCGCACCACTACGTTCCATCAGTCATTCTTCGTCCGAACTGCCCGAGACTGGAATGGCCTTCCGGGAGATGTCGCACTCGTCCGTGACGCAGCGTGCTTCCGATCTGCTACCGAACTCTTAGTCTAATATACGGAACTGCTGTTTTTGGACTTACCTTTGTAAATAGATTTTTTTTTCTTCCTTTCAAATTGTCATCATTGCCGTCTTTTGTATATTGCATTTTCCGATTGTTTTTTTTTTAATTATTGTATTTTTCCCTTTTTTTCTATCTTTTGTTCTTACTTTTGATGCCCACCTCTCATGTAATGTCCCCGGGACCCTTGAGGTATCAATAAATAAATAAATAAATAAATAAATAAATAAAGAAATTGTTGAAAAAGGCGCGCGTTTTAAACATACAGGCTATGCCGTACATGTACGGCGAAAACCCTCAAAGGGTTAAATAAGTGAAATCGCTCACAGCATCATGTTTTGTTAAAGTTGGTTGCAAGTCATACGACCACTGTAGCCAGTGGGACAACAGTCATGCTCGCTACAGTAAACACAAGCTTTGTTGCAGTTCAACCATGTTGCTGTTTTGTTGCTGTTTGTCATAGTCTCGTGATAAGCTGCATTTGCTCTGTCTCTACAGACATGGTCGTGCAGGCAAAGTCTGGCACTGGCAAGACATGCGTCTTCTCTGTGCTCACCCTACAAGCTGTCAACGTCTCCAAGAATGCAGTACAGGTGAGCCTGTCAGCACATTTTTATTTCATCCATGCAAAGACGGGCAAGTCAAAGCAAAATGCGAACACTGTAATGCTCCTGGAAAAAGCTATTGCCTTTCTTAGCACAGAAGTAGCAGTTTCCATGTTTAAAATAGCTGGAAATTTTTCCAGCTGGCAGTGGGAGAATTTTCAGCTGGGAGGAGAATTTCCAGTTTCATGATCCAGCTGGGAATAAAAAATGTTTGCAGCTGGAAATGGAATCATTCCCAGCAGGAAATGACAAAAAAATTCAGTTGGAATCTTTCATTTCCACATTTCAGCTTGCTGCTGTGGCATATCACTTAGTTGGTTCCCACTTTGATTGACTACAGTACCTTCTGGTCCAGTGTACTGTGCACAGCCAAAGCAGCATAGTGGTTAAATTTAGCAGAATTGTTTTGAACACTTGCAGCAGGTGTTGTTGGGACATGTCTTGATATGTGCGATGTGCTCTCACATATTGTCTCATGGCTGTGACGTTGAAGGCGGCACTCAGTGTGTTCAAAGACAAAACTCTTTATTCGAGCGAATTTATGCCCGGACAGTGAAAGGCCAAAGTACAAGCAATTCACACTGTAAACTGATAGCGGTGAGAACAGGTGTCGGCCATCGAGTAATCTGCCAAGCGGTAAAGCACGTGAGCATTTATACATGTGCCATGGAAGATTCCAGCATTATCGCTGGTGGCTGCATAAGTTCCAGAATAAACTCTGAGGTTCACGTTGTGTGTGTAATCTTATCGGAAGGTTCTGAAGTAATCTGGAAGGTTCCTAGTCATTCGGGCACAACTTGTGAGAGTAGAACCTCGTTGATACAATCCCACTTAATACGATTTCCCAGCTCCTGTGCTCGCAATCACGACACCTAAAAATAAGCGAACAGAGCTTTGTGTTAATACATTCCAATTAATACTTTCCCAGAAAATATGATTCTTTGGCAGCAACATTCAGCACCGCGGCAAACTGCTGTCATATGATACGTTCTGCAGCCAAAAACTTTTAAAGGAGTACTGACACGATTTTGAGACATCGCAAAAGGGAGATTTTTCATTTCCTTGGTATGCAGGGCTAACGCTCTCCACACACCGGAGTCGGAGAACACGTATGAAATATTTTGGTTTGACTTTGAAGTTTTCGTCGCTGAACATCTCCAAGCCAGCCGCACTGCAATGGACATTATCCCGACGAGTCAACACAGTTCTCCCGTGTTTGCGAGCTCTGCGTCCTGCATGCAGCCTAAATCGCAGAAAGCACTGTCAGGGTCACTGGACGATAATTCACTCATCGTTTAGGTGCACCACAAGCAGATGACAGATTTGCCGCGAGTACGTCGCGAGTTTCTGTATCCCCATGACGTCACACTGCTATACTCGTGGACAACTTTGCTGGGCAATGCAGGAAAGGCTACGGGGGCGGAGCTACTGCACATGTACTGCTCCGCAAAGTAGTCCGGTTTGGTGCGCTTTTCGAACTTAGTTTTGGTTTGTGAACATTCCGTATCTCGTGTGACGGCCATTTGATTATTCGAGCGTCCGTCACAGACTTAGACAGCCATTTGTTAGTGAAATTCGTCGCAAGCTCCTTCGGCGAGTCGTCGGAAAAGCTGGAGAAGAAGGAGAAGAAAGAAGGAGAAGAAAAAGAAATGAGAGAAAAGACATATAGGATAAAGAAAGAAGAAGACTATACATTGAAAGAGAATTGAAAAAAGAATGCAAAGAAGAAGAGGGAGAAGTACGGGTACAAGAGGCGACGTGGCCGTCGAGGAGGAGGAGAGAAAGCAGAGCGCGCTTGGAACGGGCAGAGGCGCGGACTAGTGGTGGTCGTGGCAAGGCGTTTGCCTGAGGTCCGCCCGCGCAGCTCCTGGAAATGTACCCCAGCCTTCGCAGCAACGTACTGTGACCTGGGAGGCGTGACGAGGAGGGCGACCTGCGCGCATCAGCGAGACCCTTCTCGCTCCGTGGGTCGTGCACCAGACGACGAGCGGTACAGTCAATGCAAGTACCTAACGCGGCGGTGACCGGCAACTGCAGCTACCCGATGGTACAACAGACGTTCGTGCTCCGATCCTCGTGCTCCGATGAATCCTCGGTGCTCTGTGTTGTGGTTAGCCATCTATAGACCATGACAGGTGCGCGTAAAAGGTGCGACGTTTTCACGCACCCAAAAACACGGAATGAAACTGCATAAAGTAAAACAAATATAAATATCTTCCTGGTACGTGCTGACCCTCTTTTCAAAGAGCGTCCCGTAAAAAATAAAGTAATGTGGTTGTTTTTTATCTCACGCAAAAAACACGGACGTGATTGTGGGACTATATTCTGCAGCGGTAGCACACGCGTAGTTCGGCTCTGTAGCCTTCCCCTCATTGCCAAGAAAAGTTGTCCGCGAGTATATGAAACGTCACTGAGAAGCCGCCCCCTCAATATCGAAACTGAAAGTGTCTTTCTAAGGTAGCGGTAATTAAGATATATTCAATGCATTCCCAGCCACCACAATACTTGTTTTAGGTTTCTCTACACCAGTATTTTTATTTAGAGCAACAATCCGAAAACTTGTAAAATTCCAAAAGTGTGGAGCTGGGCTTGTTGGTTGTACAGACGGGTAGGGAACACTTGCGTTTCGGGTATGTCCGGATTTCGCTCTCCTACAAAAGCGAAGTGGCTTAGAGTTGCATAACGCTACTGGTGATTGATAGTTCGGAACCCTTATGATTGGAGACCGGAAGTTCAGGCAAGAAAAAGCAAAGTTTTAGGTGCCTATAATAGGCCCTAAAAACTGTCATTTAGGCATATATAGGCACAATTCATAATTACTTCAGCAGCATGTTTCAGGACAGATCTTCGAATTCTAACAAACACAGAAGGAAAATTCTGTGCTTTGGCAAAGTTAATTTTATTTATTTTTTTTTTTCATGAAAAGAATTGTAAGAAGAATAACTATTTGAACAGATTTAGGTGAAAGCTGGGGTGATTGGACACTGTGAGAAAGGCTATGAAAGCAGGGGCAAACCAACACCGTCTCAAGGTTTTGAGGCTTGAAGTTGTGCCTTCTTTCAGTCAGTATTTGTTTGTATGCAGAAAAAGAACGCTTGAGGTCCACTGAAGTTAGTGGAGCGTACTTGTAGTCTGGCACTTTCGATGCTCTCATTGCATCCGGAATCTTTGAATCTGCACCGCTCAGAACTTTAGACACTTGGTTTAGCATATAAAATCAGGGATTCTTCTACAAGACAGATTTAAGCTTCGAGGTGATGCTGTCAGCGACAGATTCATTGAAGACAGCGGCGAACCTTTCCTGCGCATCCAAAATTAGCTCTACACTCCGAGTCAGAGTGGTGCCCGAACTTTCATATTTCTGTATGCTTTCGGCAAGGAAAGTAAAATGGGGACACAAATATGCCAAGTCAGATTCAAGTGTATTGTGGCGTAGAACAGTCTGGGCTCTTCTCACGGTGATGCTCTCGTCCGCTGCAAAGCTGTAATAACAGCCTTCACACCCGCGAAGTGTTTGTTGTAGTAGTTTACTGCCTTCAGCCAAGTTCCCCAGCGGGTAACAATGGGCTCTGGTGGAAGAGGCACATCTGGCAACTGCTCTTCAAAGGCACGAACGCGCAAAGGAGCCTTAAGGAACACTGCCTTGCCTGCAGCTATTAGTTCGTTAACAGAACTGAACGACTGTCTCAGCTCTTCAGAACCGATGAATCCCATGGGCAAGCCAAGCAGCATACAATAATTCTAGATAAAATACCTTGACAAGTGCAGCAGCCTTGTGCATATAAGCTGCTGCATCTGTGTAGAGCAGCAGTGCTCGGTCATCGTGGGATGTGGAGAGTTACGCACCCTCAAGGAAGAGCTCACAAAGTAGGTGATGGTATCGCCGCTCGTTTTTTCTAGTTGTTTCGAGCGTACCAAAGAAGGTGTTGTTTTTTCTTTTGCATCCAGCTTGCATTGGATACGTGAAACTTCTTTAGTGCACTTGCGCTTATACTTTTTTCCCTTGCAGCTGTTGACGAATGCTGAGCAAATGACGAAGTTAGATAGCACGAGCCCAAGCGTGCATTTTCAAATCAAAATGCTTATGCCTGTATCCAGCTGAGAATGCGCCGCACATTTCTGTTGCATGCGAGTTCACAGATGCGGATATAAAAATAACAAAACAATGAATCTGAGTCCCCGGGAAATGGCCACAAAATGCATGTTATTTGCGCAGGTTCAGGGGTTATTCAAATTGGCAGTTGCGTAAGCATTGTTGGGAACTTTATGCCTACGCGTGTTTGAGAGTGGACGTCAAATGCAAAATATTGTTGACCTTTCCAATGTCTTCTCACCTGCTTTCCAGATGGATGGCAAAATACCTTTTCTCCATCGAGGAAATAGCACTGCAATCCACTGGTCCATTTCCTGACAAGGACACTTTTCGGCGGGTTTTTCTTTGGCATTGCTCGGCAGACTTCCGACAGCTGCCGTTATTGGAGAACATAAATGCCAACGAAACTGACTTGTAAGCTGTAGGCTGCAGCGCTAGCCTAGCTTAGCTGTGGCTCACTAGAGTACACTCTAGCCTCACTCATGCAACCACAGTGCTGCACTACTAGCGTTAGGCTAGCCTCGCTTTGCCTCGCTGGCGTACACTCTAGCCCCGCTCACGTAAAGGCGCGTTTATAGTAGTTTATTGGCGCATTCCAGTTATACGTTGGCTGTGGCAGTGCGTCGAACTATGGTCTGTTTTCGCCGACGTCACGCAGCGCATCCGCACGTCTACCCTACGTCGCGCTATAATCGTGCCTAAAAATGAGCTAAAAACGTGAACGAAAAAAAAAAAAACTAGCGCAATGCAATGCACGTGTTGTAGTTAATATCGCCACACTAAGTACTTCTTGTTTTCCTCCATATGAACAGCTCATTTAAGCAAAACGTGTACTTGATGAACGCGAAAAGGCATTTTTAGGCGCTGAAAAGCTGACATGGCACGAACCTCGAAATAGGCACTTATAGGCACAATAGATGTTTGATTAAAATGTTTCCCTTCCCCTAGTTCGTGCTTATGTGTTAAATAGGCTCGAATCGGACTCCAGGAAAAAATAGGCATTTTGCCTGAATTTCCACTCTCTACTTATGATAGACTAGTAACATGCACGAACAATCTTTCCACATCCACTAGCCGTTAGGGGGCCAACAAAATGAAAGTTGCTCGTTCGAGTGTTCCCTTTAACAGTTTACCGTACTGTACACGATTAGAGCAAAAACCACAGGACACACAGGAAGGGAACGCACACAGCGCTGAACACTCAACAAATGTATTGTGAAAAAACAAATACATCGCCTATAAATACACATGATGACCAGTCGCATAATACTGCGTCACTGGACATAGCGCAGATAGGCCGCGAACAGCACAACCGAGAAAGATTACGGCAAATGCCTCTGTAGATACTCCATTTCCTTGGGCAATAATGCGAGTTTTCACCCAACTGCGCAATCTTATACGCTTTAACAACTTCACGTGTTAGGCGATCACTGTGTTTACTGACTGCATTACATTTCTCAAAAATAGGTGAGCACGTGCATGACCTATAGTGGATGGCTAACCAACCACCTTGTGCATGTTTTACATTGTTGTCATGCTCTCTCATTCTGTCGTTAGCACAACGACCCGTCTGACCTATATAATATCTACCACATGTGAGAGGAATCTGATAAACAACATTTTCAATACAATCGATATACCTAGTTCTGTGCTTCTTCTGACGACTTTTTTTCCCGGTTCATTGAATTGTATGGCCTCGTCAAGCGGCAAATACTGTTTAATTTTGCAGGAGCAGAAAACACCACGTTAATGTTCACTTTTTGCACGATTTTTTTCAAGTTATGAGATGTTCTGTGTATATATGGAATGACAGTCACTTTTTCTTTTTTGCCCTTTTCAGGTTCATGATTTTCCTTATCACATGCTCGAAATTTTTTGCACATGCTCTCTGCGACAGCAACGATTACATAGTCAGGATAGCCTGCAGCTACCAGGTGCTTCACCTGTTGTCCTAACGCTTCTGAGAGTTTAGGAGAGTTTATGACTTTATGTCAGTTCGAGCGCCTTGGTCAAGCTAAGGTTTACAGTGTCACGTTTAACCAGCTTTGAGTGTGCCGAGCTGAAAGGGAGAAGGGGTTTCCTTGAGTTTGTTTCCTTGCCCCGCCACGGTGGTCTAGTGGTTATGGCGCTCGACTGCTGACCCGAAGGTCGCGGGATTGAATCCCGGCTGCGGTGGCTGCATTTTCAATGGAGGCGAAAATGTTTGAGGCCTGTGTACTTAGATTTAGGTGCACGTTAAAGAACCCCAGGTGGTCGAAATTTCTGGAGCCCTCCACTACGGCGTCTCTCATAATCATATCGTGGTTTTGGGACGTTAAACCCCAGATATTTGTATTATTATGAGTTTGTTTCCTTGATGTTTCGTTTCTCATCAACAGTGATCACATCTGTTGGATGTACCACCTCGTGGTAAAAAACCCCTTCTCCCTTTCAGCTCGGCACACCCAAAGCTGGTTAAACATTGCATTCTACCTACCCGCAGGTTCTACCTACCCGCAGGTCACCAGAACCTGCCAAGACAAATTTGTTCTGGAAGATTTCTGGAAGGTTTTTGGCTATCAGATGCCAAAAAGAGACAATGCGCGCTCGCTGCCATCTACGTAAGGACTTGACGGATTGCCATGCGGGCTTTGGGGACTTCACCTTCGGTCGCCATTATGCTTCGCGTTATCTTCTAAAACTTGTCCCGCCGTGCGAGATGCGGCGTTTACGAGTGGTGGCGAACTTACCACCGCATGTGTCAAATGTTTCAAGTTATGACAAGGCAAATTGACCAGCGCGTGTGTGTGACGTAGTACGCGAAAGCCGCAAGCAGCTTTCACCGCGTTTTACCGAGATTGTTACATTCACTGCGCAGAGTTCAACTTGTTAAGTCGTTTGCAGCACGGCAGTTTTGTTCACGGACGGGGCGAGTCGCGCATAATCTTGCGAATGTACGTGATTTTATCTGAAATGTGTATGCTTGAAAATGTCAATTCAGCTCTTCGGCAAACCTAGCCCCATATTTCCAAGCAGCAATGCAGAAAGAACCGACGCTCATGCGGCGCGAGGTTTTGTTTGCTTTCATGGTGTTAGCGTTTCTTTATGTTTACGCTGGCTGTCCCATCGTTCGATATTGCAATCTTTGGGCATCTTCAACTTGTGTTGGAGTTTCAACACACGTGACCACGATGTTGTTTCTTGTCAGAACCGGAACTAGCTGGCTGACCTCTGGCTGCCAAAAGTGCGAAAATCAAAGAGCCCGACTATATTTTTTGAGAAATAAATGTTTTTTACCGTTGCATCTCAATTTGGGTTTGTCAGCTTCAGTTTTTTTCTAGATTTGAATCGTATGTTTTCCCGGATAGTACGTTTATTTTTCGAGTTTTTTTTCTGAAACGTATCAACGAGGTTCTACTGTACACATGCAATGCGCCAGTGGCATAGAAAAAGGAGCGGAGCACGCGTAGCGATATCCTTGTACACAACGTCAAATAAATATACAGTTAGGAGAAATTAAAGTAACAATGACTCGGGAAGCTCAGTTCCAGCAAAAGTAATGTTACCAAATCACATCGATGGCATCACTACAGCATTCAGAAGCTATGCCACAGTCACGGTGTAAGATATATACTCTTTAGGTGAGGACACTCGCGAGACGCCATCGACCAGATAAAGTAACAACGCTGAGCACCCGTCGGTCCGCTGGCGGCAGCGGATACCTATCGGTGGGTTGACGCAACTTCAACATAAAAACGCGTTCCCGTAGCAACTGGCCCTTCGCGGGAAATCTGAATTTCCTAGCCAGCGAACGTGGCCACGGTACGCCAGCAAGTTAAGTTGGAAGCGCATACCGCGTTTTTCGCGAGCGCTCGCGAAAAACGAGACATGCGGCGGACGCCGGCGTTGCCGCCGACCACGTTGGTTGCTATAGCAACTGTGCAGAAAGCATTTTTTCTCTTTAAGTTGCGTCTTCTCGCCGATAGGTACCCGCTGCGATCGCCGGACCGACAGACGCGCGCCGTTGTTACTTTATCTGGTCGAACGCGCTCTGCATGCAAGCCGAGGAGTGTCCCCACCTAAAGAGTATATATCTTACACCGTGGCCACAGTACACCTTTTTTTCAGGGGCGTAACCAGACAACTTTTTTTTTTGTGGGGGGTGGGGTTCAATTACTTTATATACGTTCATTCGCGTGTTTGTATGTGTGTGAGTGTATATAAACGAGCTAAATTGAAAAATTTCGAAAGCAGTTTGAACCCCCAACCCCAACCCCTGGCTACGCCAATGCCTTTGTCATATACTCACATGCACAACTTTCACAGTCGATGAAATGCAAAGTCAAGATGGCGGTAAGCTTGTCTGATAAGCACTGCAGTTGTTGCTGTAGATGAACCATGTAAAGGTAATTAATGTTCATATTATACTATTCTGAATAAGCATAAAATGAATTCACTTGCACATAGTCACTGGCATTTTCTGCATAGGCGCATTTGTATCATTAGGCACAAGCATTACATGGCACTGGATATTGGGGACAAAGGATGTTTGCACAAACTAGCATATAGTTCACTTTGCACATGTATAAACATCACATGCAGCAAGGACAATTACACTGTGTTTAATAAAGCACACAAACATTCATGATAAATGTTCACTTATACTTGTTATATATAAGTGCAGCGCTTAAGTCGATATTGAAGAATCAGAGTTGAAGGGGTCATGAAGAAACCCTTGGGCTTGTTGAAAAAGCGCATCCTGCGGAAAGTTGACACGGCTATGAACTGCTCAGCCAAATATTTCAGTCGTGCACGCCGCGTAAAGGCTACAAGCGGAGCGCGAAGCTGCTGTTTTCTCAGGTGCCCTCTTTTCAGAGGCCATTTCTCACTCTCGTGAGTGGTGGGGTGCCTGTCAGTTGACGTCACGTATCTGTTTCTCCGCATCGCAAGAGACATAGCATTCTTATTAGCCAATAGCCGACATAAATCAAGAGCAGTGTTTGGATCAGACGTGCTTGTTCCCGTTGACAGTGTATGATAGTTGCTGCAGTTAAACAAACAGGCTGAAATGTGGCAAAACCTTGTTGCAAGTTTTCAAAAAGATTATTCACTTCCAGTAGAGGCCAACTGTCGTCTGCTGAACTCAGTGCACCCGCACACGTTCGAGCGTAACCTAAATTCGGTGACACTGCCTTTTCGGTATCGCAGCCTCTTGTGCCTCACTTGTTTCGATTAGTTTTGAATGTCATGGCCTGAAATCTTACAAAACTTGTGTGTGGTGTCGAGTTCTAACGCCATGGATCTCGTGCTGACTTGATCAGTACGTGTACAGATTGAGTTGCAAGCAGGTTCTTAATTAACAGGCCGGAGAGCAGCCCCTTGTGAACCATGAGGGATGGATTATAGCTGAAGGTTTTAACACTATTATTCTTTTGACTGAGAGTACACGTCACGTCAAAGATATCCTAAAGATGGATTCAGTGGTAAGGTCGAAATAATACAACCTGAATTGCACTGTCAACTCGCTGAGAGTACTTTGCTTCCAATCTTCAAAGAACAACCATCGGCCTGTTTTTACGCTTACGTAAGGCCACTGCATAATTTGTGGGGCGTCATGCAGGCCGAAGTGAACACCTTCGGCTCCGAATTCTTCGGTTCGTCGTGTCATGCCGTTATAAAAATGATAAACGTGTGCCCGCTTAAATGCTTCTCCATATATCGGCAATGCTTCGCTCACCCGAAATTCTTGGATACCAGCGTGACAAAGGTATCTTCAATTGGCCGAACGTATGTGCATTACATGGACTTATGCTAGCTGTGGGGCAATTTTAGTAATTTCTGCTGCGAGCTGCATGCGTCCACTGGCAGCAGTGTGTTCTGAGCTGTTCTAAGACCACCTGTGTTTGCATTGTAGGGGTCTGGGCCAGCCGCCGCGCAGAACCCCTGGCGTTTTTCACTGGGAGATCCGGAGCAGGTTTTTTTGCTCCGTGGCGACGAATCTGAATTTCACTGGTAGATTCGGAGCGGGTCCGCGCGTTTCACTGGTAGTTTCAGGGCAACTCGCTCCGAGGCGGATTGCTCTCACTTGCTCCGCCGCCAAGTCGCGGATTCGGGCGGAAACACGACGGGCAGCACACGTCACATCCGTCATTGTGCGTTCGCTGAGCGGCTGAGCTTCGCAAAATGGCTGCGTTTGCTGCTGTGGTGGAACTTCTATCTAGCGACGAGAGCAGTTCCAGCAGCAGCTCGTCCAGCTCAGACGAAGAAGACTGCGAAGAGACGCAGGTGCTGTACGAAGGCTTCTTTCGGGAAGCTTTCTCGGAGCCTCTCGGAGAAGATATGCTTGGTGAGCGTTGAGAAAATTCCGACGCGCCTGTGATATTCTAAAGCAGTAGGACTTCTAAGGCGGCAGGTACGTAACTACTCAGATGGAAAAAAATCCTGCTCAGAACGTGCCGCATTTTTGCGAGCGCCGATTGCGGCCGTTGCCACGTGCACCTACATACCGTACGACTATGTGACCAGCCTTCACACGGAGCTATCAAGAGTTATCATTACGGGCAGAATTTATTATCAGTGTGAAGTACGTAGCACTTACCATTGAGATCGTTCCCGCCGTTCCTAAGCACGCCCAGCAACAGGCGACGCACAGCCAGAGTGAGTTACAACTGTTGTATTTGTCGAATATTGGGAAGCAGCCCCCCACTTCGGAGCAGCTTTTTAATTGGAAGACCCTGTGGCGAAAAGGAGAAAGAACGGCAACCCGGGGGGGACGCGTTTTCGGGGTTGCGACCGCAGCGGCCCCGCAATTTGGAGGCGACTACGAGTACGGGAAGAGCGGAGAACGTCCTTGACATCGTCGTTTTACGACCTACACGCCCACCCCGTGAAAGAACACTGCCTCTGTTCTCCAAGTCTGCTGCACGTGCGGGGTGCAGAGAACTCTTTTGACTGTGCTTGTGTTTCTGTATTTCTATTTTCCTTTTTTGACGTGTTGATTCTCTGTCGTCGTCCAACCTACTAAAGAAAGTTTTGCCTCCCCGCTATTCTGCCACAATAACAACAAAATTGTATCCCTGCTGTTCGCGACTGCGTGGTCGAAATGCACGCCTGGCAGTGGCGGCCAAAGTTGCCATGGAAACCTAGAGAGCGGAAAAAGGAATTGTTTCCGGAACCGGTTGACGTGACTTCCGGGGCGTTCCCTTGCGGAGCATTCCCGTGTTCCACTGGCAGATTTGGCTTCATGAAATCCGAGTGCTCGCTCCGGGATTTCAGCGGCCGCTCTGGATCTCCCAGTGAAAAACGCCATAGGACGAGACACTGAGCAATACGTCTATCATTCCAAGACTCGGCCACGACTCACTGTCAACAGCCGCTGAGCTCGAACCATGAGCGTGCCCGTGCCCATCGTTCTCTTCTACCTTCGGCGCGCTCGCGGCTGCCGCTCCCGTAGTATATAAATGTTACCCACGCAGACGCCACAGTTGCAAGGGTATTGTAATGCGCCTACATTAAGTGAATTTAAAGCATGCCTACTGTCACGAGCTGCACGCAGGGGCACCAGCACCTTCTGAGCAGCTGAACGATAATCTATTTCTGCAATTAACACTTATTTGCAATTTACGCTTTAGCGTGGCATACAGTGGTTCTCTATAACTGATATTTTGTATTTAGTTGCTTTGATACTCGGAGGCTACCTACTATCTTACTAATTAACCGTTATTGTTAAGCATCATGCCACCGCGTTATAGCGAATGCCAAAAGCGTGCCCCGATGTCAAGCTAATCTAGTAACATTGGTCGAGCACAAAATCCACAAGTTTACCAGTGACATGTCTCCCACAAAATAAAAAAGTTAATGCCCTTCTACCTCTCTCTTGTGAACGTCCATGCGTGCTTTGCACTCCTCTTGCAGATATGATGCAGTACGAATTTTTAAAAAATATGTATTACAGTACTCCTTGATGAAACAGCTGTTCTTCAGAAAATAATGGTTTATTTGAATTGCTAGTGTACTACATTCACAGCAGTAGACAGGTTGGCTTGTTCGCAATTCAGAATTTTACATACATAACACAGAAACACGAGGACTGTAGCAAATAGGCACAAAACTGGAAAAACTTGGTCATATGTGCGCTCCCTCATCCACCTGCACATTATTTTGAAGTTCACTTATACAACAGGCACCTTAAATTATGCTACGATTGATGAAATATCACCCAATCTACGTTGGAACACAGTGATGACTTGTTGCCTGACTGCGTGCCACCTATTTCTCTTGCACAATATGTTCTAATCTGTAAATCATCTGTTCTACTTGTTTAGTAATAAAACACAGGCCGTTACATTGAGCGAGCAGTGTTTCACCAATTTGTATTGCATGCAGAAGTTCATTTCTTCCATTTGCATGCACGACAAATATCGTACCTCAAGTGATACAAGAAGCAGTGTTTGCACTATTTTATTGGAATCAAAACAGTAGCAGTTCTCATGTCAGTGTAAGCATGTGTATATTTCCATGTTTGTGCACAGAACCTGCACCCAATACTAAGCACATGGAACAACATATTGTCACGTGGTCGTGACGTCGAAGAAGGCAGCAGTCAGCACGTCCGAGATGAAACTCTTTATTTGGCCAAACTTGTGGCCGAGAAACTGAAAGTCAAACTACAGCAATACACTGATAGCGGTGACCAGAGCATCGACCGTCGATCAACTGACAAGCGGTCAAGCGCGTCGGCTTTTATACAGGCGCTATTGAACTTTCCAGCGATATCGCTGGTGACGGCGTTATCTCTCGATAAAGCTGGAACATTGGCGTGCGGCGCGAAATTTTAACAAGACGATCTACTACAATCGAGAAGTTTCTCGAACACTGCTTTGTGGACAGCCTCGAGCGTTGATAACAGTCCTTGCTAGTCAAACCCAAAAAACGTCAAAATAAAACAAGAAGTGGGCGTGGCATTGCCCCCCTCTGAAAAAGCATCGTCCCGATGCTTGTGAAAGAACAAAGAGAAAAAAAACAAGTGCATACATAAATAAATTACAATAACAAAGGTAAAAGTAGAGTCCCCAGGTTCGCTAACGTGCAAAAAACGGCTTAAGGCGCACGACATGGACGACTTCAGGTCGTGCGCGGCGTCGCTGGGAGTTCGTAATGCCGTCCGGGATGACCTCATGGTCAAGAGTGCCGAGACGTCGAAGAACCTTGTATGGTCCGAAGTATCGCCGAAGGAGTTTTTCGCTAAGCCCACGTCGGCGTATCGGCGCCAGACCCAGACACGGTCGCCGGGCTGGTATTCCACGAAGCGTCGTCGAAGATTGTAGCGACGGCTGTCGGTGTGCTGCTGAGTCTTGATCCGCAGGCGGGCGAGCTGTCGAGCTTCCTCGGCACGTTGTAAGCAAGCGGTGGTGTCGAGGTTTTCTTCGTCGGTGACGTTCGGTAGCATGGCGTCGAGCATCGTCGCCGGGCTCCTACCGTAGACCAACTTGTACGGCGTCATCTGCGTCGTTTCTTGGACGGCCGTGTTGCAGGGTGTGCACAGACCCTTGAAATCCTTGAATGTCCTTGAATTTGATAACATTAGTTCAAGGCCCTTGAAACTCCTTAGATATAAGTGAGCTCCTTGTAATCCTTGAAAATTTAGTGGACTTTGCTTCAATATATCAAATAAACGACGTATTTTCGTAAGTCGCACTGATTTCGAAAACGCGTTTACTGAGGAATGTTCGCGAAAACATGTAGTCTTGACAGGAGAGCAATAGCAGCATGTTTCGGTTTTTGAAACCGGCAGCGCCTGCGTCGTCTGGCAACAAATGCGAGCCAGAAATCCAATCCAATCCAACGCAAGTTATAGTAACGGTCGGTCGGTCTGTGCTCGGTATACTCGGTCCGTGCATCGGCCTCGCGCGTCATTTCTCGGCAAAAGTTCGCGTTTGTGCTGTGTGCAATGCCTGCAACTTTACTTTAACAGGATGCCAGGCGGAAAGTGCAAGTTTCAGTCTGCGTGGCTGCAGCACAGCGAATATTGTCACTGGGTGAGGCCGGAGACAAGCAACCCTTATCGAGCGAAGTGCGCAGTATGTCAGAAGTCGGTCGACATTGCAACAATGGGGGAGTCGGCATTGAAGGGCCATCAGAAAAGTGCCAAGCACCGATCCAAAGTTGCGGCATGTGAGGGCTGCTCTTCCGTCACGAGTTTTTTGCAAGCGGCAAACGTCACAGAAACGACTTCACAGTGGGAAAACACGGAAACATCCTCTTGAGCTGCGACCCTTGACGAAAACTGCAGAAGGCATGACTCTGTGATTGAAGCCAAAATTTTGTGGACGATGAAAGTTGTGTCTTCACACTACTCGTACAGCTCCAGCGGATCAGTTTCCGAGTTGTTCTGAAAGATGTTTCCGGACAGCGATATCGCGTGAAGCTTCACTTGTTCGGGAAAAAAATGCGCGTACGTCGCGTGCCATGGTCTGCGCCCATTTTTCGCTTCTCAAGTCTTGGACATGATGGAGAAATCTGAACATTTTGTTGTCCTTTTTGATGAAACGTTAAACGAATACCTGCAAAAGAAACAGCTTGATGTTCACGTGAGACTGTGGAACAATTCTGAGGTGACAACAAGGTATGTGACATCGGCATTCATGGGCCACAGCACAGCGGACGACCTCATGAAGAATTTGACGGAAGCGCTGGCATCCTTTCCGATGAGCAAAATTGTTCAGCTTTCCATGGATGGCCCCAATGTCAACTGGAGCCTTTTCCACAAGTTCCAGCAGCACATGAAAAATGACTTTCAAGTTCACTGTTTGGATATTGGATCGTGTGGCCTTCACACAGTGCATAATGCCTACAAAGCTGGAATGCATGCAACGGGCTGGCCAGTTGACACATATTTGTCCAGCTTATTCTCACTCTTTCATGATGCACCGGCCAGGCGAGAAGATTTTATTCGAGAGACAGGGAGCAGTGTGTTTCCACTTCCTTTTGTATCTTACCGTTGGATCTAGAACGTGCCCGTACTGGAAAGAGCCCTGGCCACATGGGAGCACTTGAAGCAATACACTGAAGCAGTGAGTGGCCGCAGGCTGCCCGTGCCAAAATGCAGAACATATGAAAACGTCAGTGCTTTTCTAAATGACCAGCTTGCACTTGCAAAACTGAACTTTTCCCTGAACGTTGCCATGGTTGTGCAGCCTTTCCTGACTGTTTTTCAGAGTGATTCTCCCAAGACGTTTTTGCTGGCAAAAGAACTTGAAAGTGTTCCGAGGAGCCTTCTGTCAAGGTTCGTAAAGTGCTCTGTAATGACAGAAGCCACCAGCATCACGAAGCTGCTGCGAATTGATGTTGAAGATGCTGCCGTTTACACAGAACTTGAAAAGGTGGATGTTGGACGTGCAGCTGAGAAGATTTTGAAATGCTGCGAAGCGAGCGCCAAGTGTATTTTTGAGTTAAGGTACGAGTGCCGGAAGTTCCTCGTGAACAAGATCCTGAAAGTCATGGAGAGAAGTCCCCTGAGGTACCCTGTCGTTCGTGGGTTGTCATGTTTCGACCCCACAGAGATGTCCAAGACAGACACGTGCCTTGGGAAGCTAAAAATTGTGCTTAACTGCCTAATCGACAACAAGCTTCTCTCCGAGCACAAACGTGACATTGTGTGCACACAGTACATTCAGTTTTGTCTAGAAAAACGGCATGAACTGCAAAACTATGAAAAAGATCATGAACGTCTTGACAGTTTTTTCGTGCGGCTGCTGAAGCACGATGCTTCATTCTCGCAGTTATGGGCTGTGGTGAAACTACTTCTCCTCCTGAGCCATGGGCAGGCCTCAGTGGAAAGAGGCTTCAGCATCAACAAGCAGGTTGCGGTCGAGAATTTGGCAGAGCTGTCATATATTTCTCAACGAGTTATCTGTGAAGCTGTGAAAAGCCATGGTGGACTGCTGAACGTTCCGATTTCAAAAGAGTTGAGGGCGTCAGTGCGCCAAGCCCGGCATAGGTACGCTGCATACCTAGACGAACAAAAGAAACAAGCACTATCACGGCAGGCAGCTTCAAAGAGAAAAGAGCTCGAGCAAGAGCTTGATAAGATGCACAGAAGGAAGTCAAAGCTTCAAAAAACTCTCAAGTGCCTGCTGGAGTCTGCGGACCGTTTTTCGGAAGAAGCTGAAGCGAAAAACGACCTTACCTACTTAGTCAAGGCAAACAGCTTCCGTCGAACTGCTAAAGAAAAGGAGCTGGAGATAGCTTCTGTGGAAAAAGAAATCCATGCGAAAACTGCGCTGCTTCCATAAGTCTTGTAAGCAAATAAAATTTTCCTAACACTCCTTGAATTTTGCCATTTTTCATCCTTGAAATCCTTGAAAACTCTTTGAATTTTCAGTCAAATATTCTGTACGAACCCTGGTGTTGTAAGCGAAGGTCACGTATGGAAGGACGGCGTCCCACGTCTTGTGCTCAACGTCCACATACATGGCCAGCATGTCGGCGATGGTCTTATTTAGACACTCGGTGAGGCCATTGGTCTGCGGGTAGTAGGCGGTGGTGCGGCGATGGCTCTTCTCGCTGTATTTTAAGATCGCCTGAGTTCCGCAGTAAAGGCGGTACCTCTGTCTGTGATAAGGACCTCTGGGGCGCCATGACGCAAGATGATGTTCTCCACGAAGAACTTGGCTATCTCGGCGGCACTGCCTTTGGGCAAGGCCTTTGTCTTTGCGTAGCGGGTGAGGTAGTCAGTTGCTACGACGATCCACTTGTTGCCGGAAGTCGACGTCGGGAACGGCCCCATCCTGATTTGCTGGAACGGCCGGTGAGGTGGTTCGATTGGCTGCAGAAGTCCCGCGGGCCTAGTCGGCGGTGTCTTCCGTCGCTGGCAATCTCGGCAAGTCTTAACGTAGTGGGCGACGTCGGCAGCAAGGCGTGGCCAGTAGTATTTTTCCTGTATTCTGGCGAGCATGCGGGAAACACCGAGGTGTCGAGCCGTCGGGTCGTCGTGTAGGGCCTGGTGGACTTCTGGTCGCAGTGATGAGGGCACGACAAGAAGGTAGTCGGTTCGAAGTGGCGAAAAGTTCTTCATGAGAACGCCATTCCCTAAGAAAAACGACGGCAGTGCTTGCTTGAATACCTTCGGAACAACGGCGGTCTTGCACTCGAGGTACTCCATAAGGCCCCCCTGTTCCGCGTCAGCTCGTTGCCTTTCGGCGAAGTCGTTGGCACTTATAGTTCTGAGGAAGCAGTCGTCGTCCTCCTCTTGCAGCGGCACGTCGACGGGGGCACAGGACAGGCAGTCGGTGTCAGAGTGTTTTCGTCCGGACTTGTACACGACGGTAATGTCGAATTCTTGAAGCCTCAGACTCCATCGAGCGAGGCCTGAAGGGTCCTTCAAGTTAGCTAGCCAACATAAGGCGTGATGGTCACTGGCAACTTAGAAGAGCCTGCCATAGAGGTAGGGGCGAAACTTAGACGTAGCCCAGATGATGGCAAGGCATTCCTTTTCTGTTGTGCAATAGTTGGCTTCTGCCTTGGATAGTGACCGGCTAGCATAACTGATAACGCTTTCAAGCCCATCAGTCTTTTGCACAAGGATGGCACCGAGTCCTACGCTGCTCGCATCGGTGTGTATTTCCGTATCGGCGCAATCGTAGAAATGCGCAAGTATGGGTGGCGTCTGTAGGCGTCGTTTAAGTTCTTGAAATGCTTGCACTTGCGACGTTTCCCACCTGAATTCGACGTCAGCCTTCGTGAGTTGCGTCAGTGGCTCGGCGATCCGTGAAAATTCCTTGACGAAACGCCTGTAATAGGCGCACAAGCCGAGAAAACGGCGTACGGCCTTCTTGTCGGTGGGCGGCGGGAAGGCAGCGATGGCAGCTGTTTTCCGCGGGTCCGGGCGAACACCATCCTTGCTGATCACACGACCTAAGAACAAGAGCTCCTCGTAAGCGAAGCGGCACTTTTCAGGCTTCAAGGTCAGTCCAGAGGTTTTGATTGCTTGAAGTACTGCCTCAAGCCGCTGGAGATGCTCGTCGAAGGTCGAGGAAAACACGATGACGTCGTCCAAATACACAAGGCACGTCTGCCACTTCAGTCCGGCAAGCACGGTGTCCATGACGTGGTGGAACGTCGCAGGTGCCGAGCAAAGACCGAAAGGCATGACCTTGAACTCAAAAAGGCCGTCGGGTGTTATAAAAGCGATCTTCTCTCGGTCTCTTTCGTCTACTTCGATCTGCCAATAGCCGGTCTTGAGGTCCATCGACGAAAAGTATGGCGCGTTATGAAGTCGATCCAGGGTGTCGTCTATCCGTGGGAAGGGGTACATGTCCTTCTTCGTGATTTTGTTCAGGCGCTGATAATCAACGCAGAAGTGCAGTGTCCCGTCCTTCTTCTTCTCTAACACCACGGGTGACGCCCACGGACTCTTGGACGGCTGGATGATGCTGTCGTGTAGCATCTCGTCGACTTGTTTCTTTATCGCGTCGCGCTCTCGAGTCGAAACTCTGTAGGGGCCCTGATGGAGGGGCCTCGCACTTTCCCCCGTTATAATTCAGTGTTTCGCCACCGGACTTTGCCGAATTCGTGATGACGATGAGAAGCAGTCGTATCGTTGGAGCAGGGATTTGATCTGTTCTTCCTTGCGCTGGAGAAGACTTGGGCTGACGTCAAAAGCAGGTTCCGGCCCTGGCATTTTTGCGGAAGCTTCGGTTACATCTGTCAGGGTGAAGGCATTGCTGGCTTCCACAGTTTCTTCAATGAAGGCGACTGTCATACCCTTGTTGACGTGCTTGTATTCGTAGCTGAAGTTTGTCAGCACTACCTTTGCTTTACCGTCACGCAGCTCGGCGATACCTCTTGCGATGCAAATTTGACGGTTCAGGAGTAGTTGCTGATCGCCGTCGATTACGCTTTCAAGGTTCGCAGGTTTTTCGGCGCCGACGGAAATAATGACGCTGGAGCGCGGCGGAACGGTCACCTGCTCTTCTATCACGTTCAATGCATGGTTCCCTGGCGTCACGTGGGGCGGGAGTGCTTTGTCTGAGGTTAGTGGTATCGACTCAGACCTCAGGTCGATAACGGCGCCGTGGTCACTTAGGAAGTCCATTCCGAGTATCACATCCCTGGAGCAGTTTTGTAGGATTACAAAGCTCGCAGGATAAGTCCGGTTATTGATGGTGACTCTCGCCGTGCAGACACCAATCGGCATTATCAGGTGGCCTCCAGCTGTCCGAATTTCGGGTCCACTCAAAGCGGTCTTTACTTTCTTCAGCTTGGTGGCGAATGGCCCACTGACGACGGAATAGTCGGCTCCGGTGTCGACGAGAGCTGTGACGCTGTGGCCGTCGATAAGAACATCGAGGTCGCTAGTTCGTCGTCTTCTGTTGCGGTTAGGTCGTGGCGTCGGATCACGGCTTCGTCGATTTGTCCCGCTGTTTCGACGTTGCGTCTTCAGGTTTTCTTCGGGCCGTGAAGTTTCGTCGTGAGGGCTCCGTCCGGTTTGCGTCGTGTTCTGCAGGTCTCGTCGCGCTGTCGTCGGCGGCGGCCACGGAGGATCTTCGGCATTTCGTCGGACAGCAACCGCACCTCCATCGGTTGCTGCCCTTAGTTTCCCAGATACGGGCTCCGGCCCCGGTTTGGGCCAGTGTACTGCCGGCGGTGCGGTGACATGTAGCGGTCGGGCGACGGCGAGCGGGAAGGTCGTCGTTCTTGCCACTGTGTTCCGGTGAGGTAGTCGTCAGTGTCGCGAGGCCGTTCGCCTGGCTGCGGGCGCAGCGCGTTGACGGCGAATCCGCGTAGCCCCATCTGTCGGTACTGGCAGCGGCGGTACGTGTGGCCGGCCTCCCTGCAGTGGTGGCAGAGCGGGCGGTTGTCAGGGGCATGCCAAACGTCGGTCTTTCGGGGGGCGCATCCTCGTCCTGTCGGCGGGCGGTATGGCGTCGGTGGTGGTGGTGGCGGAACTTCTGCGGCGGCGCGGCGTCTTGACGCGGCCGGGGGGGGGCGTTGCGTTGGGCTGAACCAGCATAGCTCATGGCTTCCGGCTGAGCCTGCGGTGCTTCGGGAATTCCAAGCGAATGCCGGACTTCCTCGCGGACAACGTCGGCGATGGCGATTTAATCCACTTCATGCTGCGGCGGGAATAAAAGCTTTCGCAGTTCCTCCCGCACGATCACTCGAATCATACTGAAAATTGGCAGCGCAAACAAACGGGACACAGAAGAGGAACAAAAACAGGCGCCTGTTTTTGTTCCTCTTCTGTGTCCCGTTTGTTTGCGCTGCCAATTTTCAGTATGAATCTATACCAACTTGCCCGCCTTTCAACACTTCTGCATCACTCGAATCGTTTCATGCAGGTCGTCGGAGCAGAATGATTGAACTTCTGCGTGAGCTGGCGTCGAGCGGCGATTGAATTGTCGGGTGCGTATCTCCAACGTCGGGTGCGTATCTCAATTGTCGTCGCTTCGGAGATGAATTCCTGGACAGTACTCGGTGGGTTCCGCATCAGACCCGCGAACAGCTCCTGCTTTACTCCTCGCATGAGGAAGCGAACTTTCTTGTCTTCGGGCATTTCGGCGTCAGCGTGGCGGAAGAGTCTGGTCATCTCTTCTGTGAAGAGCACCACATTTTCGTTTGGCAGCTGCGAACGGGTTTCAAGCAGCGCTTCGGCCCTCTCCTTGCGGATGACGCTCATGAATGTAGCGAGGAACCTGGTGCGAAATGTGTCCCAAGTTGTCAGGGTTCGCTCTTGGTTCTCGAACCAGGTTCGAGCGGCGTCTTGCAAGGCGAAGTAGACATGCCGTAGCTTGTCTTCGCTGGTCCAGGCATTGAAAACGGCGACTCGGTCGTAGGCTTCGAGCCAGCTTTCCGGGTCTTCGAATGACGATCCGCGGAAGGTTGGCGGTTCCTTGGGCGTCCGGAGAAGAATCGGTGTGGGCGGCACAGCCTCTCTCATCGTTGCTGTGGTCGAGGTCAGGGTATTTGTTTGCCTGGTCTTTTCAGGTAGAGGCCCATGCTCTGGTGGTAGACCTTGTTGCCTGCGGCTTGCTCGCTGCTCGGCCTTGGCGTCGACGTCTTCTTTGCAACTCGGGCTTGGTTCACGTCTTGACGGGGCATCCGGAACATGGACGAACAGCACCTCCACCAGATGCCATGTGGTTGTGACGTCGAAGAAGGCAGCAGTCAGCACGTCCGAGATGAAACTTTTTATTTGGCCGAACTTGTGGCCGAGAAACTGAAAGTCAAACTACAGCAATACACTGATAGCGGCGAACAGAACGTCGACCGTCGATCAACTGAGAAGCGGTCAAGCGCGTCGGCTTTTATACAGGCGTTATCGAACTTTCCAGCGATATCGCTGGTGACGGCGTTATCTCTCGATAAAGCTGGAACATTCGCGTGCGGCGCAAAATTTTAACAAGACGATCTACTATAATCGAGAAGTTTCTCGAACACTGCTTTGTGGACAGCCTCGAGCGTTGATAACAGTCCTTGCTAGTCAAACCCAAAAAAACATCAAAATAAAACAAGAAGTGGGCGTGGCAATATACAGTATAGCCCAAGCACTATATATAATTCACAGCAGTAAAACATGAAAGTAGTCTGTAAAACCTCCTCATAATGCCGACTGACATGTGCACTTCACAGTGCCAGTATCTAAGCACAATCCAAAGAAATGGGCACAGTGCCAGTAATTAAGCACAATCCAAAAAAATGGGATGCACAAGGAACTCGGTATCAGCCTACACATGAAGGCAACTAAATTAGTACAATAAGGCTAGCCTTACTTTTGAGAAATATGCAACTATGTTCTAGTTTTTTTTATTGCATTAGTTTGCACTGTGGCATCAAAACATGTCGCACATGATCATACGGTTGAGTTTCCTGCAGAAAAGTCTAAAATTGATTTTGGATCCACTTAGGGCGATTTATAAAAGCATTCAGGAATGCCCACAAAATGACAACACTGCCTTCATATATTGCTGCACATATTTGTTTACAGATATCTGAAAACTAACGTAAATTTCTGGAATTATGCTTGGGAACTTGACGGTACTCTCACATGACTGCAATGTACCAATACTTCTATTATGCATAATTGGTACGTCTATGTTTGCAATATTTCCATGCCACATGGTGCCATCTGCGACCTAAAGTTCATCTTTAATTCCTCACTTCATGGCTTATGCATATTACCACATTGAAAATTAGGCACAGCACCATGGCTGCAAAGTCAACTTGAAATTAGGCCATCGGTTACCCGTTGCCGTCCCATGCTCGCATTTGTTCAGTGCATTTTCGTCCCTTGAACTACCAGCCGTCGTCGGATAATCAGCAGAGAACACGACTCAAACGCACAGCTGTGCCAACCATCTTCGAGCGTACCAAGATGTTAAATCACATGTTAAAGCGTCGTTTCGTTTTAGGAGGCGTAGCTTGGCTTGGCTTGACTAAAATGTGATAAAGCGACCTGTGTACGGCCAAAGTACTTATATAGAAGCCCCAGAAAAACGCTCTAACTATTGTAAAATAATGTAATAGGCTAGAAAGCAGTAGTCGCAGCACCGCAGGCTTTGCAAACGTAACATTGCCTTTTTATACTTAGGGTATAACTTGTCACCACTGCTAGTGTATAATCGCTATCGCGTTCACCTCTCACTGTTTGCAGCATGTGATATTAAGACTGCATAATCGCTGCAGATCGAAAAACTCTGATTACAAATGTTTTACGGCGTTCTCCGCGTTACCACTCCGTGATTAGAAGCTCTGACCGGTAAGCTTCCCGTTGCACTCAAGAAAACGGGTACCACAAAAGTTGGTTGTCGGTCCCTTTAAGCTTTTTGTGTCCATAAAAATGAATTTCGTACCAAGGACTCACACTTACTGCGAACGCAGCGTTCCCATCATCTGCTTGGTAATATACACAGCTGCAGGCTCGCTTGAGTCATTGGGTCATCGTCACACCCTATCGCACCCGCAGTAAGGCATATTGCACTGTCGTCAAACCACGCATTTCATGTTCAGTCTTGAGAGCAGGCACAAAACGCGCACGTACGGCTGAGACAGCCGACACAGCTGGGCAGTTCAGAAGCGGCGTTCACAAGGCCAAGGTAATCCCTTGACGGTTTTGCTTGGGCATCTCGCACGCTGCTGGGGCCAGCCTAAAATGACTCCCTTCTCACGTTTCTTTCTTTTCTGCTTCTTTTTTCCTCCACGCGCGCATACGTCGCGAGGCTTTCTCTCATTTCGCTCGTATTCTGATGCGTCTGATTTCCTCGCTCTTGCCGACGAGTAGGCGAGCCGCAGCCATCTGAAGGTTGAAGGACATTTTTTCTCATTTCCTCCCGTTCACAGTGTCTGCTTAAAAAGAATCGCATTTTTTTTCCTCGCTTTTTTCCGCATGGGATTTTATTCCGTGTGATGAGGCCTTGGCCAGTTCGTTATCTAAAAGCGTATACTGAGTGTGCATGCCTTGCCATTCGACTACATCGAGGGCTTGCGGGCTTTTCGTTCTAGCTTAATTTTGAGTCAATGGAAAAACGACATAAGCGAACTCATTGTGTGGTCAAAGTGCTCCTTGAACTCGAGCCCAACGGTCCAAGGTGTGCCCTCTGCAGCATTCCGTACGACAATGTATATTAGTCGACGATGCGAAGAAATTATTAGTTAGCATGTTCATGAATTTATTAGGCATTCTGAGAAATTTGTGCTTTCTTATGACAACACACTTCTTCCCCCTGCACAGCTGCATGCATGCCCGCCAGCACTGAAGGCATTGTAGAGAGCTTCGGAAACAGTTAAAAAGAAAACATGGCAGAGGAGATGAAATGGGAGTTTTTGGTCTCGTTTGTGATGAATCACGTTAGATTGTGGTGAATTTACCTCCTTTCTCCCACCTTTTATCCACATAATTTCTTCAAGAAGTAAAATTAAGGACGCAGAACCTTATTACGCCCTAAGGGAGTATGGTCCAGTAGCAGGTAGTAATAAGGAGGATTGTAGCCCTTAAAACGCCCAATTAGGCTAGTTTACGTTTGCAGTGTACCACACACAACCTCTGTTTCCCACGGTCAGTGGCAACTGCCGGTTCCTGAGTGGTGTGTCACTATAAGGGTCGAAACCCGTTAACCATGTCTCACGTTCAATCCGCGCTCGGAGCGCGGGATCCATCGGCGTGCTGTTACACCTGCTGCTGACGTACGAGCACTATTGAAAACAAGCCACACACAGAGGACGTAAGCATGTGCGTTTCCGAGCCAGTAGGCGTGCGACTAAGGGAAACGCGGCGGATTAGACGACAGTATCATTGCAGATAGATCACATCAGCGCCTAGACCCCAGACGCGATACTCTGCACCAAACTGCGTAGCAAGAAGCAGGCGACCGGAACTATTAGTTGCCAGCCGCAGCCGTCAACACCGCCAAGTTACGCGGAAAGGAAACCACACAACATTGAAGCGAGGTGACGTAATGCACTGGGCAAGGCACCTCGAATGGCGCTGCCCTCTCCTCCGGAATGAAGCAAGTTGAGAGGGATGCGTCTGGTAAATGTAGCGATCGCTATATCTCCAGTCCTACTTTAGCTTTTCGAAAAATTCTTTCGGCTATGTATTCCTGGGAAGGGTCCAACTCATTCCAAGATGTTTTTCACCCTAATTGCGAGGGGTGATTCATGACCCCTTTAAGGAGATTGGTCTTGATCGGCGCTGATGAAATCAAGACGCCGCATAATACAGCACCAAAAACGGCTCGAATATGCTGATATTGACTGTGTATTGACTTTCCTCAGATAAAACTGACCAAAAATAACTATTCCATGTTAATGTCACAGAGGTTCCTCAAGGAAACTCGCTAGACTACAGAACACACCGAACGCACCAGGAGAGAAGGCATCATGAGTAGCCGCCATGTGCTGTTCGAAAATACGATGTTATAATAATTTTTTACGATGTATTGGACAGCCATGTGTAATGACGTTGCCTGTAAATTAGGAATCCAACCTTTTTATGGGCTATTTATGTCATAATGTTGGTCACTGATTATCATTAGTGGTAAAAACACCAACAACAGATGCAAGACTAATCCTACTGAGATATCAACAAAAATGGCAGCAATGCTGCATTCTTCATGGCAGCATTGTAGAAAAAGGCGAGAATAAGCTAGCAATGCTGACTGCTGTCCGATCATGGGAGTCAATAGTGAATGTTGAAATTAAAGGCTCCTTTTGCACGGAAGTATACCAGTATTGTTTAAAAGGGGCCGACAAACAGTTTTTATGGTACCTGGTTTCTTTTATGCAATGGAAAGCTTACCGTTCAGAGTGTCCAGTGCCTCCTCTATTTTTCAGTGCCTGGGCGAACGCTCTCCTCGCGCCGTCGAGCGCGCGCTCCGCGTCCGCTCGCCGCTGCCGCGTGGTGGCGCTGTGCAAGTAGACTACGGGAAGCTGGCGCTCAACGGCCGCGCGTATCACGAAGCCCACGAATTCGTGTATGCATCCGAGTTTAATTGCATTTGTGCTTCTTGCAGGCTTTCACAGGTATAGGGGGATGGAAAGAAACGCGAACATAGCGGCGCTCTGTTTTCATCACGCTCTAACTGTGGTGGCAATAAAAAGATGCTAGATGCTCTTTTATTGTGTCATGGATGACGTCGTGTTCTCATCAATCATCCAGGCTGTAACCACTTGAAAATAGATGCGAAATAGCAATGAATGCAGATGCCGCATGTTCGCGTGTCTTTTCATCCCCGCTGTAAGTATTCCGCAGACAGACTGTCAGGCCGTGCTGCCGGTTCGATACTTGCTCTCGAGTTTGATAGTATTCGCGTTTTATTTTCTATTTCGGGCTATTGCAACCGCCCCAATGCCTTAGTATGTCATACTGTTGTGTTCCGCTCTGCAAATGGAACTGAAAGAAATCACAATTGTCTTTTTTTATTTCCCTTTATTGATAAAGAAAAAATCTCGCAGGGTCCTTTCTGCATTCATCTAAGACGACTGCAAGGCGAAAGCCATCTTCTTCTTTTTCTTCTAGTCAATGTATTGAACATTCCCTGCCTGCCGCCGAGATATTTCTGCGCCCAACATGGTTTTCTTGCAGCCTCAATGATCGGAGGCAGTGCAAGCTTTCTGCACATCAGCGGACGCACGCACTGCCTCCGTGATCGGCCCATTTTGACCAAGCGAAGATGTAATGTGACGACGTCACGTTATGTGACGTCACGACGATGTCACAAAATTTTATGATCTGTGACGTCATATTATGACATCATCACGTAATTATTTTTGCATCACTCGTACTGACGCCGCCGACGGTCAATTTTCGCGTTTGATGAGGCATCTAAGGCTTTCGCCTTAATACACTGTTCGGCTGTCGTTCCATGAAATTCCAGCTGTCGCTGGTGTTCGGTAGAGGCGGCTTGCAGTAATTAGGCGGGATAATTGGTCTCCTAATACATCTTCAAACTACACTAGAATATGCTGAAGCAAAACTGCGATTCGGCCTAGTTGGAACACATTCATATTGAAATATTTGCGCAGGCACACGGGGACACAGAAGAGACACACACGGGCGCACACATTGCGTTCGTGTGTGCGTCTCTTCTGTGTCCCCGTGTGCCTGCGCAAATATTTCAACTAGAATATGCAGCCGTCGTTTACGACGCGAAGATTTCATAGAATATAAGAAGCGGCGGCTTACGAAGGATGCAGTAGCGTCACTCTTTGCAGACTACCCTTCACGTTTGCAGCGCAAGGTAATAACTGAATCAAGCATGGCAAGTATCGCTAAACGTGACCGTGTTGTGTCCGAACAGTCAACCAATGCATGTAGTACCAGTAGCAACGCTGCCTCGCGATCGCCGCCATGTGCATGCAGCGCTGACATTAGGTCCCGAAGCTGCATGAAGAATCGGAGCCCATGGACATCACATGCGCTACCGGCGAAACAACCGACAATCATTATGTACATTGTCACTGGCAGCAGCTGTGACATTTCATGCTATTTAGCGCATGAACTTATGGCTTGCGCATAGTGCGCTACACCAGTAGAGGGTAGCACTCATGGGGGACATTAAGCGCCCAAGCTTTCAGTGTTAGCTCTTGGCAAATGCTGCTTTCGAAAATCGACTTTCAGACAGTGAATAACCGACTCTCAGTCAAGCGAACGTAACGGTGACAAAACGATTTTCCGCGCATCACTGGCATGCGCTCTCTGGAATCGGGCTAGCAGACGCGCGAGCGTCTCGATCAAATAGCCGCGAAAGACACATGCCTTCGATATGGGCTGGTTGCCCAGAACGACAAGTGCTTCATGATTCCAGTTTACAAGTTTTTATTATACTTTAAACAACGCGAATACAACCGAAAACTGAACCATATAGCAGCTTCGAATGCAGCCACAGCATTCGTTTCCGCGAGCGACGACGCGTCGGCTAGTCTACTACGGTGGCGGCGAGCGGCGGCTAAAAGCCGCACTAACGCCGACGGTCGGTTCCCATTGCGCTCCGCTCCTTCGCCCAGGCACAGAAAAATAGAGGAGGCGCTGGAGTGTCTAATCGTGGAATGGTAACGCGGAAAACACTGTCAAACATTTGTAATCATGATCTTTCAATCTGAGGCGACTGTGAAGTCATATATGCATGACACATGCTGCAAACAGTCAGAGGTGAGCACGGCTACAGTTCGTCTTGTGCGCGGAGGCTCGCTGCGCTGTGTGCACTCAGCACGCATGCGCCGCGGCTCATCATATCCACTAGGGGTCGCCAGGCGGCGCCGCTTCTCAGTGTGCAACCTTTTTTTACCTTGTGAGCAGCACAAAATAGAGCGATGATGGATAGTAATTAGGGCTCTATGTTTTCAGCACTTATTTTTCTTCAAATTCGGAGAGTGTTTTTCGAAGTTTATTTTTTTGGTGGATATTCGGTGTTAAAGGGACCGACAACTGCCCAGAATATGAAATGAGTTGACTCCACTGATGTAAAGATTGTCCGTTGCACTGATTCAAACCAACCCTGTTTTTTTCGTGAGAGACGGATTTATATTTTTATTTCTTAACTGAAAGTCGCGAAAAATGACCTGTGGCGCCTCTGGCGGCAAAAACATGAATGATCCGATGAAGACGGCCACGTGACCATTGATTGCTGTACACGGTCGACGATTTTTTTGTTAGTATTGAAATATTGTTCGTTTCATATACTAAAAGGTATTACTCCATAATAATGTACATATAGGCCTGCGTTAGTAGTATGCATTAAAGTGGCGCTGCCTTCGCGTGGCGTAATGATCGCATGCTAGTCAGCGCGTCTTGAGCAACTTTTCAGCGTGCTCATGCAACCGTGCACGTAGTTTCCAGGTTGCTAAGATTTTGGAGCAACATTGTTTTGCTACCTACACTTCGTCTCAGAAATGACGCGCGCTGCTACTCGATGCGGCCTTGCATATGCACAGTTACGTTTTCGATTACTTGGCTTGGCTCGTGTATCGAGAGAGTAACGATGCCGGGACAAGCCATCCATGACACAGGCGCAGGCAACCTTGGGCGCAGGCGCACACAACGCTGTACAAATACCGGGAAGCTGTATAAAGCCACACATCTCATTGTAACAGTTTGCTATTTTCAAAAATGGTTGGAAAGCTCAAAATAAAGGTGGTTAAGCATAGTTACAGTAACTCCTGCGAAAGGAGAACGACAGTTTGCACAAGGGCTAGCGGCATCGCTATCAATTCTCAGTGTTGCTGGAGCAAGCCTTCATGCGTGTTTGGGGCCTTTCAGATTGAAAAATACTGCTTATAAAATAACTACGTGCTTTTCGGCTAAACCACTGCAGCTACAAACGCTATGAAGGGTGAGCTTCCTGTCGCGCCGTAAAAAACTGGGTCGAGAAAAATCAGTTGTCGGTCCCTTTAATCGGAGTTTACTTCTCGTAAAGCCCCAATTCTCCAAAATTCGGAGATTAAAGGGACTCTAAAGTGAAACAATAAGTTGGTTTAGATTGATAAATCTTGCTGTCAAAACATAATGTCATTGATTGCACCATCATCATCATCATCAGCCTGTCTACGCCCACTGCAGGGCAAAGGCCTCTCCCATGTTCCGCCAATCAACCCGGTCCTGTGCTTTCTGCTGCCACGTTATACCTGCGAACTTCTTAATCTCATCTACCCACCTGATTTTCTGTCTCCCCCTGCCGCGTTTGCCATCTCTTGGAATCCAGTCAGTTACCCTTAATGACCATCGGTTATCCTGCCGACGTGCTACGTGCCCGGCCCATATCCATTTCTTCTTCTTGATTTCAACTATGATGTCCTTAACCCCCGTTTGTACCCTGACCCACTCTGCTCTCTTCCTGTCTCTTAAGGTTACACCTATCATTTTCCTTTCCATCGCTCGCTGCGTCGTCCTCAATTTAAGTTGAACCCTCTTTGTAAGTCTCCAGGTTTCTGCTCCGTAGGTAAGTACCGGTAAGATGCAGCTGTTATATACCTTCCTCTTGGGAGATAGTGGTAGACTACCATTCATGATTTGATAATGCTTGCCGAATGAGCCCCATCCCATCCTTATTCTTCTGGTTATTTCACTCTCATGGTTCAGCTCTGTGGTTACTACCTGTCCTAAGTAGACGTACTCCTTTACAACTTCCAGTGTCTCGCCACCTATCGCAAAGCGCTGTTCTCTGCCAAGATTGTTCCACATTACTTTAGTTTTATGCATATTAATTTTCAGACCTACTCTTCTACTTTCCTTATGCAGTTCAGTAATCATGAGCTGTAATTCGTCTCCCTCGTTACTCATCAATGCAATGTCATCAGCGAATCGCAGGTTACTGAGATGCTCTCCATTAACTCTTATCCCTAATTCTTCCCAATCTAGGGCCCTGAAAACCTCCTGTAAACACACAGTAAATAGCATTGGAGAGATCGTGTCTCCCTGCCGTAAGCCCTTCTTTATTGGGATTCTGTCGCTTTCTTTATGGAGGACTATAGTGGCTGTGGATCCGCTGTAGATTTCTTCCATTATGTTTATATAGGCTTCGTCGATGCCTTGATTCCGCAGTGCCTGCATGACTGCTGATGTCTCCACCGAATCAAATGCCTTCTCGTAATCTATGAAGGCTATGTATAGGGGTTGGTTGTACTCCGCGCATTCCTCTATCACCTGATTGATAGTATGAATATGGTCTATTGTTGAGAATCCTGTACGAAATCCTGCCTGGTCCCTTGGTTGATTGAACTCTAATGTCGTATTAATTCTGTTAGCAATTACTTTTGTAAATAGCTTGTAGACAACGGACAGTAAGCTTATGGGCCTGTAATTTTTCAGGTCCTTGACGTCCCCTTTCTTATGGATCAAGATGATGTTGGCATTTTTCCAAGATTCTGGTATCCTCCCCGTCGAGAGGCACTTCGTATACAGGGTGGCCAGTTTCGCTAACATAATCTCTCCACCGTCTTTCAACAGGTCGGATGTTACCTGATCCTCGCCAGCTGCTTTGCCTCTTTGCATTCCCTTTAGGGCTTTTTTTACTTCTGTCAATACTGGTGGGATGTCAGATTCCTCTGCGCTATTACTCCTTCTTACGTTATCATCCTGAATGCCTCGGCTGCTGTACAGATCTCTGTAGAACTCTTCCGCTACCTCAACTATTCTATCCATATTGTTTGTGAGCTTGCCTTCCTTGTCCCTTAATGCATACATCTGATTTTTGCCTATGCGCAGTTTTGTCTTCATAGCTTTGAGGCTTCTTCCATTCTTTAGAGCATGCTCAATTCTCTCCATATTATACTTTCTTATGTCGGCTACTTTACGCCTATTGATTAACTTCGAAAGCTCCGCTAGCTCTATTTTGTCTGTTGCATTTGAGGCTTTCATAGCTTGACGTTTCTTAATGAGGTTTTTCGTCTCTTGGGATAGCTTACCAGTGTCCTGTCTAACGACTGTACCCCCGACTTCCACTGCACACTCCTTGATGATACTAGTCAGATTATCATTTATTGCGTCAACGCTAAGGTCGGTTTCCTCGGTTAAAGCCACGTACCTGTTCTGAAGTGAAACTCTGAATTCCTGAACTTTCCCTCTCAGAGCTAGTTCAGTAATCGGCTTCTTGCGTATCTGCATATTAATAAAGAAGAACATGATGGTCAAAGCTTTATGTAAAATTTCACGCAGAAATCTCTGTGAGTGACGTCACAAATCTCAAAATCAATTTTTCTTACTTTGGCGACGTTGGGTCAACAAAATTCATTGGAACTTGGTATGCTAAGTCTCTGGCCCCCTTAGAGGACAATTTACTTAATTCTTACCGATTGGGAACTACGTAGGTCTTAGCAAACACCGTCAGAATGTATGACGTCATGACGATTAATGCGAGAATTTTAAGGTGGCATCACCATCCGCATTTTCTTTTTGCGCGTTTTCTCGCTTACCAAGCGGGATGATTATGAAAGAGCACTTCACTAATACCAGAAAAACTGTTTCTCTCTGTAGTATCCCTTCAATTTTGCATTCTCAATACTACAAAATCTTAGATCAAGAGTTACCTGAAAACGAGAACATCTAAACACATGAAGTGTATTTTAGTTGTCTGGAAAGTTTGAATGCACAAATACATGCACACAAGCTCAAATACCTCAGTACAGTACACCTACGTTTGTGCGTATTACAACCTAAAGGCTTGTTGTAATATACGCAAGCATATTTTACGAGGTTGCTGGCACTTCTTAAAGCACGTTCCTTTCGATTCATGATTCTTAGGTTTGAAAATGCCCTTTCAACATTTGAGCTAGAAAGGAGGGAGCCAGAAGGCTCGGCGTGCAGTGAGAAGGAACTGGCCGAGAAGGAAACGGCAGGGATTCTCCAACGTTACTGATTTCATAGCTCTGATATTTCTCAAAATCACTCATGAGCTAGCTCATGTCGTCAGTTTCAAAATACACTAACTTAAAAATTTGCGCCTAGGTTTCAAACACGCTGATTTGAACATGGTACCAAAACAATTAACTCGTGCACTGAAGTGCATCGCAAAGGTTCCTCTCAACTGTCTGTCTCCGCTTTTTGGCGACAGCAGTGTAGTATCCATGAAGGTCTGCGACTGTCGTTGAGCGGTCATTCTCGTCAAGGAGGTCCAACAGACTTGCGACATCTTATATGAAGATCTCAGATGGGTCACGCCATTGACTGAGGCATGACCCATCTGTGTGATGGGTGAGGTCTACGAGATATTGTTGACATTTGGTAAAATTTATATCGGCCAAACCGGCTGATGTATCAAAGACCACTTGGAACACCTCATTTCGATAGAGAACAGAACGTGGTAATAGTGACTGTTAAAATTGGAGTTTGTTGGATAAATCCGAGCTGTCAAAAATTTTACCGGCAAGTGTTTATCAGATTTTTTCGGATTTATCCGAAAACACAAAGCCCTAAGTATAGCAGTAATACATTCTGGCGGGCTAGTTGGTTCATTGCTGTTAGACGTTCTTAAACTGCGCGAAAAGACCAGGACACCAGCAAGAAAACACAGAGAATAACACAAGTGCAGGACTGCCAACTGTTTAATTTCTGGTAAGCACGGAACAGATATTTCAGCCAGGAACCCGTACATGTGACCAATCTGTGAGTCTCGCATGTGCGGACAAAATATGAACATATATGGATGAGAGCGCAGCCCAAGATAGTGGCTGACCGAGCACCGCAAAACATAGGACCAATCTCTCTGAGCTTTGTGCATGTGAAGGGACCAAAAAGCCAGCTGTCACTTAACATATAACCTGAGCAAATGTAAAACAACGAGGACGTAACATGGCTTGATGTAAACAAAGGATTGATTGCTCAACAAAATGAATATGCAATAAAACCACATGAAAACTAAATGTATGTCACAATGAAAATCAACAATTGACAGAAGTAAAGGTGAAGACAACGGAATTAAAAGTGACAAAGTAAAACAGTAAGACCTCTTGTGGAAAACTGGCGTTGCCCGCAGATTTTGCATAAAACCAACAAACAAACAACGCAACAAAAGGCATAAAAAACGCGAAAAAATGCTTTTACAGGGCACTCTCCAGGAAAGCAACTTCTTCGGGCAGTAACGAAAGAGACGGCGTGGTAATACACTTGTCGCCATTTTTCATGATTTGATAGGCTTCTACAGTCTCCCTTTCGGTCTGGTCCCCCGATTTAAACAAGAACTTGGTCCTTTCAAGAATTGGTTTGCAGGGTGTGTTTCTTCCACCCTCATCTTTTCCTCTGCATGTTTACAATGGTGAGCCAAAGTGCCTCCTGCATTGTTCTTTACATGTCAGTGTAGCGTACTCGCCCCAAGGAGGAGCGAAAAGCAAACACCTACACTCCTTGAAGTTTGGGAAGAACTACTTTATTTTCCAAGAAAAACAGGCTTCGAAAGCGACAACACAAAAGGGGCGTGGCTGCGTATCTCCCGCGGCATGCCGGAGATAACGTGAGGCATGTTGGCCGCATATGCGCCGTGCGCCTCTGTGTAAGAATTGGTATGCGCACACAAATAAAAATTATCACGACCACCGGCGTCAGCGTCCGGTACAGGTGTAACGGATCGGTTACATAGAAATACAAAAAGGAGCGCACGTGGCGATAGTTTCTCCCAGCCACCGTTGCCTTTCCCGTTCCCTATTGTTGGGCCAACTCTTGCCTTCTTTTTTAGTGGACCAGTGGTGAGTAGTGGGACTTACTCAATTTCTGTGGCACATACGTACCCGTTTATGGATCGTGATACGGCATGCATATTGCGGCAGCTTAAACAGCTTCGCTGTTAAAAAAATGACAGTTCCACGGGCCAAGCAATGAATGCAATATCCACAAATTGTATTGTCATACGAAGTAGAGCTAGCAGCTAACTCTTATGGATCCAATCTCGCGTAACTCAACAAAACGCTGAATATGGCCACTGCAGGGACAGAGGCGGTTTTCGTGCTATCAGTTCTCTAAACATGAAGTAAGCATTGAGAGCACAGCAAACTTACAAGCCGTCTCCTGATGCCTCGAGATAGTACGTGCACCAGTGACAGTGCCCTTTGACAGACACATCTCCCCGTCCCCTCCCCTCCGTTGGCATCCCGTTCACGCTCCTTACAAAAGACGGGTGGGGCGTTTCCTCTCTGTTTGATGAGAAATCGACGGCAGGCCTCACACGCGGGATGATGTTATCACTAGAGGCCGGATTTTCAGGCACTAAAAAAGCTCGTTTTAGACACCAAAAATTGGCAGGCAAAACATTGTTTTAGGCTTCCAAAATTCTAAATATAGGCACAATAAATTTTCACATAAATGCAAATAATTTCAAACGAAGACGTGCACGACCTCTCTCTACGACAGAAAAACAAAAATGTTAGTGCTTAAGATTGCACAAAGGCGCCAACATTTGAACATAGCGTGCTTTGTCCCGCACGGTTAGCACTCCCGTGTTCTGCGGAGTGAGTCAAGTGTCCACTGTCGAATCAACACACTCCTGAGTGTCTTTCCGGCATGACTGAGAAGCGCAGAGCAGGGAGCAGACAGCCAGTTTGCTAAAATGCCAGAAGGGAGGGATTCCTCCTATTGGCCGGGTCGAATTGCGTAGAGCCAATTTCTCCACTGGCAGTGAACCACTAGCATAGCCAGGAGGGGGGGATACACGCACACATACAAACTCATGCACGAACATATATTTATGGTTGTCCCCCCCTCCTTGAAAAAGATTTCTGGCTACGCTACTGCAGTGAACACCTTAACAAATAAAATACAAACAACACAAAGACTGCCTGTACATCACATTTTTCTTTCTTTTTTTGCTCTTCACTCTCCTTTCCGCTGAAGGCTCTCCGCGGTTTCGCATTCGCCAACCGCCCGGGCCATGTCAGCGCGGCGGCGAATGCTCGCTGGCGTGTCCCGCTTCACTGCTGCTAGCGGTAGTTGACTAAAACTTTTTGTTGGGCTAGTTGGTGCATTTTAGAGCGGTGAATAAACGGCGTCAACGAAACAACCACAATAAGAGACAAGGACGTACGCCTACTAACAACTGGTTTTATTCGAGGCACACGGGGACATATATATATGCTCAACTCTTGTCAGCTCTGATCACATGGTAACCATAAAATTCACCGTTTATTCACCGCTCTAAAATGCACCAACTAGCCCAACAAAAAGTTTTAGTTGATTACCTTTCTTGTACAGTGGGCCCTTCAATATGTGTTTCCTCCCCTTCATCAAAAATGACAACTCTCGTCACCCACATCACATGGTCAACCTGTCGTGCGAGACACATCACGTACTGCCTCAGGAACGGCCTCATCCCAGGTGAAATCAACGCTCTCTTCGGGGCGGTTCGACCTTCCTACGGTCATGTAAAGCGGTTAAACAAGATTTTGCGTGCAGAACTGTGGAGACAAGTGCGACTGTTCTTCGACTGCTTGCGTGCTACATGCCACAGCCATTATCCGGAGTGGATCGTAGAAAAGCAGTTCCAGGCCTACAAAAAGCTTGCTGGGCAAACCGTGGAATTCTGGTGGCGTCACATGTTGAATGTCACGCCCAAACCCCCTGGTAAAGAAAAACCAAGCGGGGTAGTAAAAGTCCTGGGCCGTGCAGAAGTCACAGAAGAAGTGAAAGAAGTGCTGTCAAAGGGACCGAAGTTCAGCTTGGAACCGGGTACTACCGCGCAGGAGCTTCTGTCGATGAACAGGCGCATTGCGTGGAAAGCGCCATCTGAAGACCAAGAGCGGTGCCTGCTTGAAGGTGTGGAAGTCCTGTCAAGGTCGTGTGTGAAGAAGGACCGAAGGAACCGGTCCGCGATCAACACAGTCGTTACCTTTTTCAAGGAAAAGGACCTGCGCCTTCTTCAAGCCGATAAGGAAGGAGGATTTGTGGTTGTTCCGCTTGGCATCTACAACCAGAAAGCCAGGCACGCCGTAGAAAAGAACTTCACTCTGTCAAGCCTCAAGCCCACGAGGGTAAAGTCTCAGGCAGTCTCGCTCTGCAAGGAACTGGGATTGCAAAAGACAGCCAACGCCATTAGTAAGTGCAAAGAAAAGACTTTAAACATATTTTTTACCGCAAAAACTGACAAAGAAGATGTTCCGTTCTGTTCCATTGTTAGTGAGTGTGAGTCCTGGCAACGACATGTAAGCCAGTTTCTCTTAAAACACCTCAGGTCTCTCAACGCAGAAGATCCATTCGAGACAAAAAACGCTAATGATGTAATAACGTACTTAGAATCTTGTGGTGACATTGGAAATTTTTTCTCGGTCGATGTTAAAGATCTTTATTACTCTGTACCGCACAAAGAGCTGTTCACTGCAGTTCAGTCCTGCATCGAAAACAAAGGCGTTTTGGCCTTTCATAATTCGGCAGGAATGTCTGTTGAAAAGTTCCTCAGCCTACTGCAGTTTTATCTTGGTGCTACGTTAGTCCAATATGAAGACCGAGTGTATATTCAAAAACAGGGCATTTGTATAGGTTCCTGTGTGGCCCCAGTGCTGAGCAACATCTTCCTGGCTGCAGTTGATCGTGTGTTGGATAAAAAGTTTGACAAAAACAAGGTGCTTAAAATATTTAGGTACGTCGATGACTTTTTGGTAGTGTTAAGTAGACAGCATGCTTCAGAACATTCAGGCACCATACAGGAAATTCTACAAGTGTTTAAAGAAAATAGCCACGGATTAGAGTACACTTTTGAACTCCCAAAAGATAATAAACTGCAATTTTTAGACATTCAGCTTTCTTTGGAAAGAAAAGGGGTACAATGGATGTACAACCCTCGAGTGCAAAAAGAACTTTTGTCCTATCAGTCGACGCACTCGAAGACAGTTAAAAGAGGGATTGCCACAGCGGCTTTGGAATCGGCTATCAAGAAATCCTGCGAGCCTTGCATGGGAAGCAGTTTTCGACACCAGATCGAACGACTAAAGAAGGCAGGCTATCCTCAGACAGTGCTAACAGCAATAGTGGAGTCTCTTCTCCAGAAAATTAAAGGTAAGAAGACAGGAAAAAGTACACCAGAAGAAACCAGGAAAGTAAGGCCTGTAGTGGTACCCTACTCTCACCGAGTAGCCCACAATCTAAAAAAAGTCGCCAATAAGTACAATGTGCCGGTTGTGTTCTCGGCCCCTGTCAAGCTCGCCTCCCTGTGCCCTCGGATCAATAATTGTAAAAAAAGCAAGAATACTTGCGGAACCCAGCATGTAAGACCGTTTGTGACGTGCAAAGAAAGTGTCGTTTATGAAATCCCGCTCACATGCAACAAGGTCTACATAGGACAAACGGGGCGTTGCCTGAACGAACGGTTGAGAGAGCACGAGCGGTCACTTGATAAAGGGACCGGGTCTAATTTGGCCATCCATTGTAAAGCCTGCGGATGTTCTCCTCGTTTAAAGACACCTTGGTGCTGGATAAAAGTAATGACAGCGTAGCACGCGAGCTGCAAGAGGCCTTCTTCATTAAGAAAAAGGACCTGGAATGTGTTAGTGATCCATCTAAAACATTGTATAAATGCGAGGTATCGTTTTTAGAAGCGCTTAGTTAACCCCCGCCTTATTTGGAGACAACTGCGCATGGTCGGGATTAAGGAAAAGAAATGCCTGTTAATGGGTGTTCCTATGGTGGCTCGTTGAAGTATGTTGGCGCATTGAAATTTTCTGTTAGTCATACATCTTTTGTCACGTGTTCATTTTACTTTAGTTGTTTACACCACGTTTCACAAATCACTATCCCATTTTTTTGTTAAACATACGTCATCACGTACAACGTTTATCGATTTTATGGTTACCATGTGATCAGAGCTGACAAGAGTTGATATGTCCCCGTGTGCCTCGAATAAAACCAGTTGTTAGTAGGCGTACGTCCTTGTCTCTTCTTGTGGTTGTTTCGTTGACGCCGTTTATTCACCGCTCTAGCGGTAGTTGGTTGGTTGAACTAGACACGGTTGAACCCCATTGTTCCCAACAGTCAGTCTTACGCGGTAACATGAATAACGGTCTCAAACAGCACCTGGGAGCGAAACTTCAGGCTAAATAGCGTTCATATAAGCACCAATTTTGAAAATAGGCATTTATAGGCATTTGTACGCATTTAGGCACGAACACCAAGAATAGGCATTTATAGGCACTATAAAAACATTACAAAAGCCCTTCTTAACCTCTAATTCATGCTCATATATCGAAATGGTGCGATAGAAGCACAAGGAACAAAATAGGCATTTGCCTAAAATCCGGTCTTTAGTTATCACATACGGCCTCCGTGCGATGGAGACGGCCGTATCGTTCCATGTCTGCTCCAGCGGCGTTCATGGCCAGCGCTAGCCATCAGAACTTATGATGCACGAGGTGATGTTACCAGTTTGGACTTTAACCTTTCAGGGTCGATATTTTTCGGGAAATGCATCCCAAAAATGTGCATTTTTTTATTGCTGGAATAAATTCTTCAGAAAAATCTACTTAAGAAAAAAATTGTCTCAAATTTTATTTGGTGACTTTTAAGTGAAAAATTATTTGAGTTGTTACATACACATAGTTTATTTGTAACAGCAAGATAAATTCTAATAAAAAAAAACCTATACCACTGTTGAACAATTAAGCGTTAAAATAAATGTCTGTGTAGTTCACAGACATACAAAAATAAGTGCACAAAGTGGCATTAAGTGGAAATATGGGGGGAGAAAAGGCGCTTTTGGTCCAGTCAGCACCGTCTCGCCACGCACGCTTTTGAGATGTCGCTCACTCATCAACGAGTCTTAACTCGTTAGTAACTCCTCATATGATGGGCTGACATTTACTGAATCAGATTCTGATTAGGCAGTCGATTGGCGATTCCTCCGAATCGCCGCTACACTCACTTGCGGCAGAGAAACCGGCGCGCACTTCCATAGCGAAAGCAAACTGCGCAGGTGAGCGCACTGAAGAAAACTGTGTAGTTGTGAGTGCGTCTGGAAAACGAAAACAATTCTGTGAGTCCCCGAAACGGGAAACGCAACCACAGCGGCATCGTTTGTGTCAGTCAGCGCCTGCACAGAATCAGGCCTAATCGCGTGCCGGGGAGCAATAAATGAAAGAGTAACCTTTTAAAAGATTGTAAACTGGAAAGCCATCAGTTTTGTGGGTGCAAAAAGTGGGAACCAGCCGAAGAACGAAACCAAGACTAGCCGGCGCACCGCTGTAGTAAAGCATAAAAAAAATATGATGAGGCATTGGCACAAGGAAAAAATGCCAAGTATTCTTACAGTGTGGCAGCACATGTCATGCAAGTAAGAGAAATAATCGGAAAAGGTGCGAGTTTTAAACATACAGGCATGACGTACGTGTACGTCTTTGACCATCTTGTGGCTGTTAGCGGATGTACGCCTTTGACCGTCAAAGGGTTAAACGGAAAATGACTGCGATGGCAAAAACCCGTCGAGAATGTTCATGTAATTGCTATTGCAATAAAAAGAAAAAGAATTGAGGAGCCATTTCGATTTGTGTGGTGGATGATCAGTGAAGCCGTTTAGCGCACGACGCAGAGTTGACATGGCGGCAGCCAGATTGGTATGTAAGGCTAGGTTGTTAATGGCCAGGCTGTTAACGTTCAATACACAATATTAATGCAAAAGCCCCAGATACGTAAATTGACTGTCTGTGTCTGCGGTATGAACATGAGTGATGCAAAAAATCATCATCCCCTGATGACGTCATAGATCACCAAAACTTGTGACGTCTATACCATGACGTCACGTGATGACGTAAATATGTGACATTGTCGCTTTGCACTGCCCCTGTGATCGATGTGCCGATGAAGGAGGCAGTGCAGAAAAGGCAAGGTGCAGAAAGCTTGCAACGCCTCCAATCCTGGGTGCGGTGCAGAACCATGTTAGGCGGATCAATACATCGAGTGAAAAGAAAAAGTCGTCTTAGGCGAATGCATAAGAGGCCCTATGATGTGCTTTTTTTTTTTTTTTTGCACTGCACCCTGAGCACTAGAGGGTTTTCGGCGTATACATACGGAATGTCCTAGGCATATATACAGCTTCGCTGTAAAGGAAAACGAAATTTATTATATCACGTAATTGCACTTTGGGACACTTTCGCGGAAGCTCGACTTGAAGCTGATTTTTATCTTCCAGGTAACCCCGCTCATGCACAAACGATAGTCTGGAAGCACTGCGAGAATGCTCTTGCTTCAGCACAGAGAGCCCTCATAGAGAAGGAAGGGAGTGCTGGAGGAGGTCGGCTTTCTGAGGCTATCTAAGTGACTTCATGTTACGCCCAGCAGTACAATCGATCAAGAAGAAAAAGTACCTGGCTTTCGCCTCGAAGACATCTTAGGGGAATGCTTTACGTACACTGCGACTCTTTAGCATTGAGGCACTGTTGATCCATAGATGCATTTATACCACATAGATGCATTTATACCACATAGAACCACATAGATGCATTTATAGTGTTACTTCATAAAGTACAATTTCATTGATCCAGTGTTCTGTTTATTTGTGAGTGTTGAAAAAAATCGCTGAAGAGGTTATTCCAGAACACTCAACTGCATGACGCCCTTATTTTTGCTTTATCGAGTAAAAATATGGAGTGCTCCTGAGGTGATTTTCCCCATGAGATTTGCAATGAATCAAAATATTTCTACTCTTCATAAGAGCCCCAAATAATTATTCAGGTGCTTGAATGCAAATGCAACTTGCTTCTCCAGTGTACTCCAGGACGTGAAATTAGCTGCTTCATAGTGCTCTCAGATGCAAAATTACCTGTTCCAAAGTGCTCCAAAATGGTAATGTTTGCTGCCCCAGAGTGCTCCAAAATGAAAATATTGCTTCTCGAAAAATTGCTCCATATCAGAAGTCCCCAGTAACATTACTGCGTCACGGATTTCAAAGTGAATCTTTCGTCTTTTGGTGATATTGGCTCAACGAAATTCATTGAAACTTGGTAATCAAGTCTCTGGCCCTCTCAGAAGACAATATACTTTTTACTGATTAGGATCTACGTAGGCCCTAATCTGTTAAAATCTATGGCATCGCCACCCACATCAGTGGAACCTCGATTATCCGTCCCCCGGTTTTGTAACGACCCGCATTTTACGACGAATCGGTTTGGTCCCGGCAAAACCCCCATAGAAATGATGTATTTAAAACCTTGGTTATACGACGCAATTTTACGCCGATCCCGCATCTTACGACGACTTTTCTATTCCGTCCGAGAGAAAACACTGCCTTCTTTATTCGAATCGGACGCCGACAAAAATATTCCTGAGTGCAAAATAAGAACTTAAGTTCCCCTAGGTTGTCGGTTAGAAAAGTAGAGAGTGAGACAGTATACCTTCTTAGAATGTAAAATTTATTCTCCAGGCAGTTCATGCGCTTTTGTGATCCAGTTTTCCTGGCTTAAGATCGCTTCAGGATATGCCTCGATCGCATGCGTATCCAGGGTCATAGGCGTGCGCACAGGGGGGGGGGGGGGGGCAGCCCCCCCCCCCCTAATCACTTAAGAGCGGGGGGGGGGCAATATCTACCCCATACATTGACTTAGTAGGGTGGGGGGGGGCGCTGCAATGAACCTTTGCCCCCTCTGATGGGGAACCCTGCGTAAGCCTATGTCCAGGGTCGTTGCCTAGACAAGCTCTATCTAGTACACAGAGAAGCTCCAACTGGCCGTAAAGCTCATCTTTGAGATCCGGATATTTTCACGTTTTCAGTCAGTGGAAACTTCCTGGTCGACATACAGCTTATCTGCCTTTGTTTGCGGCACTCGCAGTCACAGGCCTCGAGCACGCAAAAGGACGCTACGCAGCTATTTTTACAGTGTAAAATAAATTTCGCTTGATGTCGGCGTTCATAATAACAGCGGGACATAACCAGTTGCACTTCACAAGGGAACAAATATGATGCGCACAGCTCAGTCGCGCACGAAAGCATCCTACGTATAGACCTCGAGAGCTGGTATGGGGGCGCTACTGCTCTCGCCCTCTATCGGGCTAGCTGCGCACTGTTAGGATTGTCGCCTATGGGCCCGTCTGTCTGCATGTTTCAAGGCGGCGACGACAATTGCAGCAGCTGATGTTCTCCAAGAACAGCCACCGTAGTTCTTTTTTTTCTGTCTGCATGTGCACCATGATCACAGTATACATAAGCATTATTGCACACATATTACACATACACATTTCTCTTCTCCTGAATTGATGAATTATATAAGTTTCGACAATTTGCGCAAGTCTTGGTTCTTTTTTACATGCTTATTCTTCAGCTGCCTGCAGTATTGTCGCATGCGTAGGCACACATAATAATGCAACGGCTTGGCAAGAACTTCTTTGTGAGCAGCACATGGAAACGTGAAGTTGAAATTTTCTAGCACTGCATCTGTCGTACGATCATACACATCTCTCTCACCAGCATGTTTTGCGCAGTGCTCCTCAGCCTCTTTAAAAAGAAGAAATAGATGCACATTCAGATGTGTGAGCCCCCCTCTGGTTTTGCAATTTACTAAGTCGGCTTCTGGTAGCTTTAAAATACCTCTCTGCACAACCAGGGCCTCCTTACAAATTGTACAAGAAGTTTGAGTGGCAAGCTTTCGCGACACAAATCCCGTGACATATACAATGCAGTCCACGACGGCGACATCTGAATAATCATGCTCAAACATCTCATCGCACTCCCATGTTTCCTCACTGATGAGGCCATCTAGTTTCTCCTTGAGAAAGTAGATGGCATTTTATCAGTGTGCTGGAAAGGTGCGGACTGGAACACATCTCTGAAATCATTCAGGGTGAGAAAAGCAGATTGGTTTTTTTCAGAAACTACACAGTTACCAAACTGTGGTGGCTTGAGCAAAGAATACAAGGAAAGCATGCGGTAAAGCTGCAAGATTGTTGGAAATGTTGGATGCTCATTTTGGCCACCTGCTTGTGTTATAATACCAAAAAAGCATTCCAACGGATCCTGGTTCATTTTGGCCGACAGGACATACTTGAACTCGCACTCTTTCAGAAGAAATGCTGACAGATCCTGAACATACTTAAGTGTAACTCGCAGGCCTTGAGCAGTAGACTGCGTTGAAAAAAGATCTTTGTGAATGTCACCCTTCACAACTTCCTGCTCCCAGCTATCAAGCCACCTAGATGATGACTCTAGAAAATGCAAGTCTTTGCATTCAAGGGTGAAGCCTTCTGCAACAAAGCGACAATTGAGGGCATCAAAAAGATCATTCATTAGGAGCGTAAACTCCACAATTGATTCCACATTCTGAAGCTCTTAGTGCCCTTAGCAACTGAGTTGCTAAAAATTTGTGTGGCCAACTTCAATTTTGAGCATATGTGATGGATTAACCTGCGAGTAATACCCCTGTCACACTGGAGGTGTTAATGTCATTAGGTTCGAATGTCATTCGGCACAACGAATGCCATTCGATCTGTGGCGGTGCTACACAGGAAAATGTAATGTCATTCGTTCATGATATCAATGTCGATAACTCAGAAAAAAATGGCTGGAAAAGTTGACGGAGGTAAATGTAGAGTGGCATGAAAGCAAAGTTCTTTATTTTAAAAGGCATGTGGGAAGTCGCAACGCTAGATAAACACGGATAAAAATTTCATATCGCAGGATATCTGCCCACCACAAGCCAAGACGACGCTTAGCCGATAGAATGGCTGACATGACAGTACCGCTACGCTAGGCACTGTAGTACCGCTGAACGACGACGCTAAGCTGCAGCAAGTAAAACATTTAGTTGCTTTGTACTCAGCGTTGCAAGGAACGCGCATAAGCCAGAAGAAGAGATTTGACGGAAACTCAGAGCGTTCCGTGTTTGTTCGCTTTCAAAACGCGGTCTCGCACGCGTCCATGCGAGGAAACAGCTTTCAACGAAACTGCGCACAATTGTCTTCTCATAGCCTTATCACAGCAAACATCTCCACCTCGTTCCAGTGCGCTCGTGGAGTTCATTCCATCGCTGCAGATACACATGCACACAGGCGTCTGTTTACATTATGGCCGACAGCCCAGACGCCACTGAGGTGGAGAGTAAAAACATTTTGTGACAGCCTTCCGTAAACCTGTGCTCGTTAAAATCACAGAAGCCTTTAAAAAAGAAACATTAATAGCGTGTTTGCACGAATGCGTGTCGAATTGAGAATACTAAATGACACATTTTAAGTAGTCTCTGGTGTAGAGACTATACATTCGGTTCGACTTCGACAGCGAATGTGTTTTTCGAACTCATTCGATTGCTTAAGTCATTCGCCTCTAATAACATTAAATATCATTGTGTAGCGGCCGCATAATGCCATTAGGTGCGAATGTCATTCCATTCGAATGACATTAAAACGTCCAGTTTGACAGGGGTATAAGTCAACTTCGGACACACTCTAAGCCCTGCTGCGTTTTTGGTGTCAGCAACAAAAAGTGCCATAGCATGACCACTTCACAATTTTCCCATTTACTTTCAATATTTTTTTATCCTAAAGACCATTTCTAATAGACTTGAACAAGTGAGGGGTATCTGCCACAGCATACGCTTTTCTGGATGGATCTAGCGGATGCTCGAAAGCATTTACGTCATGTCCTAGAGCACCGCTTACCCCAAGCTGCTTCCACATGGCCCTATTAGTAGATGCACTGTCACAGACCACATCATCAACATAATCAGCATAAACTCCTGCCTACTCTAAATGCACAATGCACTGAAGCAACAGCTGCGCAAGGAGTGTAGCCTTAGTTGCACCTTTTGATGCAAATGCTGCCACTAGCTGTAAATAGCTGTCAGCAAAAGGGGCAAAAGCAAACACTAGACCATAGTCGGCCAGCTCATTGCTTTGTCCACCTTGGTCTCCATAGTCAACAAGACCAGCATATGTCATGTTCTTCAAGTTATGTTCTTCGAGTTTACAGTCATCTCTTTCCTGACCTGTATCTCATCTAGAATAAGCATCCCTCTGCGTTGAAAGCGTGTCTTCTTTGCCAATTTAATCTTGAGAGCTTTAAAAAACTTCTCATCAAAACTACATTTGAGCCCCACCATGTTTATATATCTTCTAATGGTGGTTGTGCATGGCATCGGCAATATGTTATTGCTTCATAAAAATGCATAAGTAGAGGGGCTCCTGATGTTAAGCAAGAGGCATACGAGTAGCCAGTCATCTATTATTCTTCGTAGTGCACTTAGCTACAGATAAACATTCTTGCACAAGAAGAAGCTGCATCAGTGGAATATCAAGAGCTTGGAGTTTCTTTTTGATATCCTCTTCTTGCAGTTTCATTATTTCAGCTTTACTTCCTTCCAGTTCTTTAGTAATTAGTTGGTTGCGCTTCAGTAGCCGTGCTTGTGCCTTCTTTTAAACAGACCTTGCTTGACGCAAGGCGTCAACTTTGTGTTTCTTGGTAGGTGACACAGACAGCCTGATGCACTTCAGTGGCTGCCGTTGTTCCGCTCGAGCAGCCTGCCGCTTTGCATGAATTCTGAGAGTATCGAAGAGACTGCTGCATGCAGGACATATACTTCCCTCCGGTAACACAACTTGGCACCTTTTATGCCTCCATTTGCTTTGGCAGTCAATGAAAGCAGGCTCGGGGGCTACAGAAGGAAAGTCCTTCAAACTGGGTCCTCCACCACAGACATCTACACTGTCAACAGTTTTCAAGATATGTTCAACTTGCAGTGCCGTTGTAGCAAAATTATTTACACCCATTGTACTACAGTCAGCCGGCTTGCCAAATATATGCACTTGCACAGTCATGTCACATTTCACATGCACAGTTTTTCAGTTGAAAAACACACATGACCCATCACTTGTGCGCAGCAGAGAGGCATCGTGGAACACGAGGTCACGATACCCTTCCAAGTCAATGCACTGGACACCCCACAATGGTGTCGGAAGGCACAAAGTTGACGCAGCGCAGAACATTTCATCGAAAGGTGAAGTGCCGGGGTCACTTGCCGGGACAACATTGCTGTTTTCGTTGACTTTAGCATCTGAATTTGGGGCTGTTGCTGCTTGTTGCTGGGCTTGAAACCCGATGCTGGTCCCGCCTGAGCTCGCAGAGGAAGCTGCACGGCAAGCATGCCGCCTCGACTGTTTTCGAGGACTCCTTATCTTCTTTGACAAGTAACTAGGCGCTCCTTCGAAAATAGATGGCACGGCATCCTTTGAAAGTCCTGCTCTTCTGCTGCCAGACATTAGAACGTGGCCATTTCTGCAGACCACGTTTTCAAAATAAAATGCGGAGCGAAATGTTTTTCGCACACACGGTCTGTCCGTTGAAGTGTGTGGTCTTTTGCGAGGGATCGCCCGCCTCCATGCTTCAAGCCTGGCTTGATCGTGCGGTGGCTTAAAAAGGGAAAACTTTTCTTTACACGACTTATAGCCTGTGTCAATAGGGTACAAAGCACTTTCCCATCGCGAAGCACACTAGCACATTGAACAACAAAGGGCATCGAAGTGCCAACTTACGCGAGCACGTTCAGAAAAACAAGCAATGACATGTCCAGCATGGAGTGAAGGGACAGCGAGCGGCGGCGGTGGGTGGCTAGTTTAGCGCGCCCTGTCCGAAAAGGTTTCCTAACCAGAACAGCATGTGCCTCTCCTCACGAAGCCTCCCCTATGCGCCGTACTCTCACCTAAACTATTCTTACACCATTGCTTATACTCAAGTCTATTGACACATATATCTCAACGTACTCGCGTTCATGCGCCACCTCAATATTTATTGATCAGAGATGGGAATTGGGAGGGGTGCCATGACCTCCCCCCACAACCTCATTTGACAAGAAGTCCTTGATAAAAGTACCTTGCGCGAGTCGGGTATTTCATAAAAAAATTTCCTTACTGAAGTGCAACCACTGATAACTCGTACTTGACGGTATAAGATCACAAGGCGTATCGTAGAGCACCGATTATGTGATATATTGGCATTGCAAAGAATTGACACCAAGATCGAAAAAAGCTATTTTTACGCTCACGGACTCATGAGTCCACTCACTCAGGCTCAAGTCAAGCCGTGAGTCTGAGTGAGTCCGGTTGAGAAAAATTTTGGTGAGTCTGAGTCCAAGTGAGCCCTTAGAGCAGAATATATCTGTTGAGTGAGTCTGAGTGAGCTCCAACTTTTTTGCTGACGCCAGTGTCACTTGTTCTTCTCTATGTTGTTTTACGCCACAGGCGAAACCGTGGCAAGGTTCAAACACTGATTCACCTTCTAACAGCAGCAACGAAGTGTCATACTGCTTATCAATGAAGCTGTAAAAGCTGGATGTTGGTATTTTCACGGAAACATAATGTTGCCATTTAGACCACAGTAAGTCACACCTTGCAGCATGTTCATTCAAGTGTACAAAGTAATATGGTCGGCTCGCACACAGTGCATTTGCTATCGCAATCGAGCCCGATCGGTACCGTATTTTTCGATCGCGATCGGCCCTTTTGTACTAGCTGGAGAATTGAGTCAACCATAAAAAATGTTCATCCCCATGTGGCTAGATGGCGATCGAAATTACACCCTGTGACAGCCGTAGAAAATTTGCGCAGTAAGGAGCGACAGGCAATGTTAAGATCATTCCGCAGAGAAACTTGTGCCGACGTTATCTAGCTACAACTCCGAATGAGGCACGCGTGTGCGTATGGCTCTCTTGCGTTTGCCTCCAATCATATCAGAAAGGTTGCGGCTGCATGCAGCTCTAAACATGCTTGGTTGCGTCCCACAAAACTGAGAATCTGCTTGCGTCGTGCTTCATAGAGATATGTCTGCTAAACAGGAACACAAATTTGCGCATGCTTGTCGTGTCAACCGCGGCCAGTTTTTAGATGCAAACCTACAGTGAATGAAGTTGCACGGTTGCACGCATTTCTCGGAGCAAAAATATGTGTATTTGCCGCAAGCACACGTTAAAGCCCATTTGGTGCTTCAATTCGACACAAAATGGTTCATCACCTTATACAAAAGCAGCGGGCTCGGCCCCCCCTGGCTTCCATTTAGGTGGCCGTAGCAGACGACGTCGGCAGTCAGGGCATTGTCTAAGGCATTATGATGAGCGTAACATTTTTTCGGAGCCATTATTTAGCATTTCGTACAGTCAGCGACGAAGCCGCTGCAATGTTTTACTGATTTCGTAGAAGTGCCACAAGAATAATAAAAACGGAGAAGCGAAAGCGGCTGCGGGCTGTGTGGGAGAGGGCTGGCATAGCAATCCAACCTTGCACGTCACAGGGATGCCTCCACATGGTGGCGCCACGGTATGTCCTCGCACCCAATACCAAAAGTGGTACGATGAAGCATTTCTGTATGGCGAACATAAATGACAGGTGGTAACATGAAATCATGACATGCGTGTCATGTACGCTATGACATACATGCACCGCTCATGGTGTGCTTGCGGCCGTTTCGCTATCTTGACATGTACCGAATTTGGTATTGCGTGACATGACAGTATGATGAACATAAATCACAGGTGGTAACATGAAAATCATGACATGCATTTCATGTAGAACATGATTTATATGCCACGCTCATGGTGCGCTCACGGCCGGTTCGCGAGCTTGGTATACCCCAAAACTGGTATTTGGTGACGTGACTGTATTGTGAATGTAAATGACGGGCGGTAACATGAAAATCATGACATGCATGTTGTGTAGGGTATGATTTACATGTCATGCTCATGGCGCGCTCGCAGTCGTTTCGCTGGGTTGATATACAGCAAAATTGGTATTGAATGATGTGATTATGCCGAACATAAATGACAGGTGGTAACATGACAATCATGACATGCATGTCGTGTAAGGCATGATTTACATGCCACGCTCATGGGCTGCTCGTGGCCATTTCGCTAGCTTGACATACACCAACAGTGGTATTGCGCGACGCGCCTGTGTGATCAACATAAATGACAGGTACTAACACGCAAATCATAGCATGCATGTCATGTGCGGCATGATTTACGTGACACTGCCTTGGTGCGTTTCCAATCATTTCGTTAACTGGATATAAACCAAAATTGGTATGGCATGACATGAGTGGGTGACGACCATAAAGGGCAGGTCATGCATTGCATATACCAGAATATACGTTTCATTATATAAAAGATTGTACACGCATGAATGCATGACAAACATGGGATATACAGTGAAATAGATGTCGTGACATGAATGACTTCATTTGCCTTAAAGGCAATCAAGGCGGTGTATGCAGCTCTTTGTTGGCTGTTTCTCATTACATCGGTTCCCACAGTGCGTGGTATCTGCCGGATTTTTTTAATTCTTCATTTTTTGCAATTCACATTGATTGTTGTCTGTGAAATGTCTTTCATAGTAAATATTGCCACACACGCTCTTTTCTTTCTATGTTTCTGCCACAATGTCTGAAAAGATTCCAGATTGTAGTAGATCATTTGGTTAAGACAGGACGCGAATAGTCAAGATTATTTCAGAGCTTGCGCGACCGCCAGTGATCAGGCTGGAAAGTGCGATGCGTGACATAAAAGACGGCGCATCCCAGCGATGTTCAGTTTTTCGACGGCCGATGCTCTGTTCGCCGCTATCAGTGTACAGCGTGTATTGCTGTAGTTTGACTTTCAGTTTTCCGGCCACAAGTTCGGCCAAATAAAGAGTTTCATCTTGCACACGCCAACTGCTGTCTTCGTCGAGGTCACGACCACGTGACAATATCAATATTTATGAGACTCTTCGGTAATACTTTGAACTACAGGAGTAGTATAATGATTTTGGCATTTGCTCCTAAAACACAAATAGCTTCTCCAAATTAGCATTTTTTCTGCTCTGAAAACACTTATGGCTGCTCCAAAGCAGCACTTGTCCTGCTCCGAAATCTGCTCCAAAAAGTGGAACGTCATTTCCTTCACAGGGGAGGGTGATTCCAACTTGCTGACATACTGGGGATGAATGAATTGTAAAAATGGTTGGTGTCGCATAAGGGAATACCAACCTTATGACGATGGTCAATGCAGGCAGATATGTGAGAAGAGGGGGTTATCAATTTATTCTTCAGAATGGGATTGTCGTGATACGTCTTATTCAACAGGCAGAGGCGAAATATTTTCCTACGTTGCGATAGCAGAGGTAATGACCAGCTTTCTTTCATAGAAGTTTCACTGGAGGTATGATGATACTTCGAGTGATGTGAGCAGCCCGGCTCTGGACAGATTCAAGTTGATAGATGAGCGTTTCCTGACTGGGGTCCCATAGATGCAGCATATTCTAGTTTAGATCAAACTAGTGATTTTTAAAGAAGTAATTTTACAGGACTAGAAGGAATGCCACAATAAAATGTGTGGCGTATGTAGCCCAGCATACAATTAGCTTTGTTGGTTATATGATCTACATGCATCTTCCAAGAAAGATTTGAAGAGATAAATATGCCTAGATATTTGTAACGGGACACAGATTCGAGGTTAGTAGTTGATGAATAGTGCAGTGAAATGCTTGACCATCATTTTTTAGAATAACCGTGTTATTGGAGACAGTCATAGAATAACCGTGTAATTGGAGACAGTCAAGCACAGTGTCTGGGAAGTTTGAGGTGGAATTACCCATAGCAGCCTTTATGTTGCTGAGCAGGAAGGACTCCGTAAGTCACCTAATTCTTTGTGGGCAACTTGAATTCTAAAGGATCATGCAATCTTTGCAGTTTTGATTTCTTCTGCAGCTGTCTTTCTTTGTAATGCAAACATTGTAAGCAAGGGCGTCCGCAGAACTTTTTCCAGGGGGGTGCATCAGCAGAGGGTGGGGGAGAGGGGGCATGTAGCATAGGTAGCTTTTGTTTCATTGCCGTGACATGACCGGCAAGATTAGTCCATAGCAGTATGTAACGTGCAAAGTTGGCTGGTAATCCTGAATGATGTTTCACGCGGATATGTGGGACTGGAGTGTGCTAATCAAGCTGTGTAGCTTACTGCTACTGCATAGAAAATAATTATCCAAAATTCCAAGGGGGGGCAGCTGCCCCCCCTTGCACCCCCCTCCGGACGCCCATGATTGTAAGGCTTCTGGGATGGTCATCTAACATCCTTAATTGACTCATTGTTTGCTTTTTGTTCTTAGTGTTCTATCAAGCACCTCGCATTATTAGATTTTAAATTGCTCGATTGCGACGCAAGGTGTGGCACTGTCTTATATGCAGGTTCTGATCCTGGCGCCGACACGTGAAATAGCTGTTCAGTCTTGCGACACTGTTTGCTGTCTTGGCTGTGACATGCCAGAGCTCAGGGCATATGCCTTCATCGGGGGCATGCCGATAAAAGAGGACCTGCAAAAGCTGGCACGATGCCACGTTGCAGTTGGCACTTTAGGTAAGACACACTCGTCATTGCATGCTGTTGCACATGCAGTTGATTCTGGATGTGTCAAAATCAGGTTTACTGAGTTCGCGGATATATCAAGTATTTCAAAAATCACCTTGAAGATCCCATGCAAAAGTATAGTGCTGGTGCACACGTGTGTCGAATACCTGTACACTGATGCATCCAATACATTGAACACTGCGGCCACACCAAAGTCCTGGGAGTGCATTTTTTCTGACAAGTGTTGATCGCTTTTTGGACCATGTTCTAATGAGTTGCAATTCCTCTTTGTGCACAATTAATATGGTCTTCCTATAAAAAAAAAGACAGTAATAAAAAAAAATTCAGCCATCTCCACTTGGCGAACACTGTCGAAACAGTGAAGCTTATGCCCGCCTGTAATGAATGAAGGGAATTTTTGAAAGAAATTTATATGTTTGTGAATTTTTGGTGTAATTTTGATATGTTTGTGCGGACTTGTGAGAATGAGGACGACGGCGACATGAAGGCGAGCCAGGGGCAGGTGGCACGCGCGGCGGCGGCACAAGAGAAAAGAAGATGGGAAAGAAGAGAGGCGCGTGTGGAACGCGCAGAGGGCTGAGCGAAGCAAGCCGAAGGACACGCCGGATCAGGGCGCTGTCCGAGAAGTTGTGGTGGCCGTGCTCAGCGAGGACTGGTGCTTGCCTGGTGTTTCGGGCATTGGCGGTGGCTCCAGTGAGGACGTGCCGGACCAGGGCGCTGTCCGGGGAGCTCCTCCTGCCTGTTCTCGGTGAGACCTGGGGAGCCGAGCTACCTGCCTGAGGCTACCGGTACAGGGCGCGGCTCCTGCTGTGTCGGCGTGCAGGCGTCACGAGTTCCTGAACACCGTCGCCACCTGGGATGTCGCAAGGCCGTGATCAAACGGGAGGCCTTCCGGAGGCCTTGTCTTGCGACGTGTCACCTGTGTGCTTGGTCTTGCCTTCGACGAGACTCGTCGCCGCACGTGGACTGACCCTCCGCAAGACGGCATCTACAAGTCGTGAGATGTTTTTTTTGTAACCTTGATCGGACATTCCGCGGGTAGGACTTTCACATTAATTGATGTGCTTGTTGTTGATCTCTTGTTGATCTCTGTGCTTGTTCTCCGTCATCGTCCCTAGAATCCCTTGTCCCCATAAATGTTTATTGAAACATATTCGTGCGTATTCTCTTGTCGCCTGTTCCGTTGAGCCACGCACTCGCAAACGTGACGAACTACCACTCGGTCCTTACAATTTTCTGGCGTCCGCGAGACAGGACCAAGCTCTTTCGTACATCTTAGAGCCTCACGTTGCTTGTGTGTGTGGGCGGCAATGGACGAAAAGAGAACGCTCGTTGAGTTAGGGAAGGAGATGGGACTCAGTGGAGAGGCCTTGCAGGCATGGGTTAGTGCAGAACAGAAGGATCTGAGGGATCAGCGAGCTAAGGAGCGGGAAGAAGCGGGGGTAGCGGCGCAGGAGGAACACGCGCGAGAGTTGGCACCTATGGAGGCGGAACGGGCGCTCCTCGAAGAGCGAAGGCGTATCTTGGAGGCAGAGCGTTCGAGTCCGAGAGTCGTAGGCAATGAAACAGTTGGTGGTCAGGGTTTTCGCAGCCCCCACAAGATGATTACTCCCTATAATGAGGGTAGGGATGCACTAGATGCCTATATGCAACGGTTTGAAAGAGTGGCGTCTAGTCAAGGTTGGCCACAAGACAAGTGGGCCTTGTCTTTGAGTCTGTGTTTGACGGGCGAAGCATTAACGGCAGTAGGTCGGATGTCCGCGGAAGACGCTACCGATTACGCCAAGCTCAAGCAGACCTTGCTGCAGCGGTTCCGCTACACGGAAGAAGATACCGTGTAAAGTTCCGGGATGTGAAGCCTGAAAACGCTGAGACAGCACGACAGTTTGCCGGTCGTCTTCTAGGCTATTTTGACCACTGGCAAGAGTTAGCCAAGACACCGAAGACGTATGAAGCGCTGCGCGACAAAATCGTGTCTGAGCAGTTTTTACGACGCTGCGAAGAAAAACTGGCGATCTTTCTGAAGGAAAGAGGATGTGATGACCTTGACACACTGGCAAAGACAGCTGACCAGTACTTGGAAGCGCAAGGCATCATAAATCTTGCTAGAGGCAAGGAAGGAAAAGAAGAGAAGGGGAAGCCACCAGGCCATTATAAACCAGCTGTGACGACAGAGAGCAAAGGAAAGCCTCTCTGCTTTCTTTGCAACAAGCCGGGACACAAAGCTTCCGACTGCTGCACCAGATCTAGGGCACCGAAGCCATCACCATGCTGGAAGTGCAAGAACCCTGGTCATAGCGCCGACACGTGCTCTATTGGCTCTGGAAGACATGAAGCTTCATGCTCTGTTCTAAGACAGGAAGAATTGCAGGATGAGCAGGAAAAACAACGAAAGCCTGCCCAAACAAGTGCATGCAAAAGGCATGGTATGCTGGACGTTGCCCAGAGCTGCACAACCTGTTGTGGAGGGTGGAAACAGATGCCGACGGTCACGGGTCGTCTTGAAGGCAATTTGGTGACTGTCCTCCGAGATACCGGCTGCAGCACTGTTGTAGTAAAACGCTCACTGGTTCCCGACGCCAAGCTAACTGGCAACACACGCATTATACGCTTACTAGACCGGTCGGAAAAGTGTCTGCCAGAGGCCGACGTATTTATCGATTCACCGTTTTTCAGGGGAGTTGCTCGTGCTGTTTGCATGGAGAACCCTCTGTACGATGTTATCCTTGGCAACATCAAAGGTGCTGTCCCGATTGCAGATCCTGATTTCAAGAAAACAGATTCACCGAGTGAGAAAGTGACAGAGAGCGACAAAGCGTAGCAAATCAAAGGAAGTGACGGTTGCTGCAGGAAAGATGGGAAAACGGCAAAACCTACCCGCACCGCAAATTGACCCCTTAAACGTCAGCCGGGAAGAACTTCGGCAATTGCAGAGCACGGATCAGACACTGGAGGCTTGTTTCCAAGCATTGGACCAAACAACAACGTCCAAGAAACGAGCTACTACCAAGTTCGTGCTGGTCCATGGTATCCTTTTCCGGCATTACCAGACTGTGGAACAGCGACACTTCGAACAACTGGTGCTTCCTAAGAAGCTATGTGCCACAGTAATGAAGATGGCACACGAGGGATTGCTCGCTGGACATCAGGGGCAAAAGAAGACAGTAGACCGTGTCCTTGAGGAGTTTTATTGGCCAGGAGTGCAAGCGGATGTCACACGCTTTGTAAAGTCGTGTGACATGTGTGAACGAAGAGTGCCGAAGCACCTCGTAGGCTGTGTTGATCTGTGTAATATGCCCATAATCGAGACTCCATTCCACCGAGTGGCGATTGATATTATCAGTCCTCTGTCCCAAACTTCGGAAAAAGGAAATAGATACGTTTTAACCATGATAGACGTTGCCACGCGCTACCCTGATGCGGTAGCCTTGCCAAGCATTGAAACGGAGCGAGTAGCAGAAGCGCTACTAGAAATGTTCGCTCGCGTTGGAGTCCCACGGGAAATCGGGAGTGACCGTGGCAAGTCATTTACATCTCGTCTGATGCAAGAACTGGGACGATTAATGTCGTTTAGACAACTCCCCACTACGCCGTACCATCCCATGGCAAATGGGCTTGTGGAAAAATTCAATGGGACCCTCAAACAGATGATTCGGCGAATGTGTCAGGAGTGCCCTAAACAATGGGACAGGTACTTGGCTCCACTACTGTTCGCTTATTGCGAGGTCCCGCAAGCGAGCCTTGGTTTTTCGCCATTTGATCTCCTTTACGGACGATTCGTGCGTGGCCCAATGTCCATACTTAAGGAATTGTGGGCAGGCGAAAACGTCGATTGTGAGATCAAGACCGCGTACAGAGATGGCATCGAGCTAAAAGAGAGGTTGCAGAACACCTGCAAGTTAGCTCAAGAAGAGGTCCAGAAGGCAAAAGCTTCACAAAAGAAGCCTGATGACAGGAAGAAAAGACTTCGAGAGCTCTCTGCAGGCGATAAAGTGTTGCTGCTCCTTCCATCGGCCAAGAATAAGCTAATCCTCACGTGGAAAGGTCCCTTTACAGTCCTAGAGAAACGTAGCGAGAATGATTATCTATTAGACCTAGGTTCGCGAGTTAGCTTATTTCACGCTAACCTCCTCAAGAGATATGAGGAAAAGGAAACACAACCCCGTTACCGATAGTGCCTGTTAGAACGAAGGTGTGCTGACATTTGCTCAGAACTATCGCAAAACATGTGCGACTTCATGTAAATAGCATTATTGCGTTGTTGGACTTCATGACTGTGGAAAAGTTGTTGTGCCGAACAACTTTCTTGAGTGGGGGGATAATTGTAATGAATGAAGGGAATTTTTGGAAGAAATTTATATGTTTGTGAATTTTTGGTGTAATTTTGAGATGGTTTGTGCGGACTTGTGAGAATGAGAACGACGGCGACATGAAGGCGAGCCAGGGGCAGGTGGCACACGCGGTGGCGGCACAAGAGAAAAGAAGACGGGAAAGAAGAGAGGCGCGTGTGGAACGCGCAGAGGGCTGAGCGAAGCAAGCCGAAGGACACGCCGGACCAGGGCGCTGTCCGAGAAGTTGTGGTGGCCGTGCTCAGCGAGGACTGGTGCTTGCCTGGTGTTACGGGCGTTGGCGGTGGCTCCAGCGAGGACGTGCCGGACCAGGGCGCTGTCCGGGGAGCTCCTCCTGCCTGGTCTCGGTGAGACCTGGGGAGCCGAGCTACCTGCCTGAGGCTACCGGTACAGGGCGCGGCTCCTGCTGTGTCGGCGGGCAGGCATCACGAGTTCCTGAACACCGTCGCCACCTGGGACGGCGCAAGGCCATGATCAAACGGGAGGCCTTCCGGAGGCCTTGTCTTGCGACGTGTCACCTGTGTGCTTGGTCTCGCCTTCGACGAGACGTGACAGCATTCATGGTTCAAATGAAGAAAAAAGTGCTAGCGGTGTGTGTGCTAAGGCTCGTCTCTTGTGCATCACAAGAGCCTCCTGTGACTTTATTTGGATCAGAAAGCTACGCTCATGCATGCTCTTTGCAAGAACGATTTACACTGCCATTAGTCTGGGGAACTCTCGCTCGGGTGAATATGGTTATTGTGCACGAGGCATCATGGAAGTGCTGTTAATCTTAGCAGGCCATTACAAACATGCTGCACAGGGCGTCTGCTGCAGCTGATCCAGCAGGGCCAGCTGTCCCTGGAGTGGGTCCGCCTCCTGGTGCTGGACGAGGCAGACCAGCTGCTTGGAGAAGGATTCCAGGAAGACCTGAGGTGCTGTGCTCACATGCGTGATCGCATACTACCACATCATCGCACAAGCGGCACTTTCAGTGCTTAAGTGGAAGCATGTCCTCTCACTCTAATGCTGCATCGCTTAGGGACTCTACTCCCTCGAGAGCCGAGCAGGTGGCAATAGCCCTTGCCCTTTTGGACGACAGTAGGTCGCAAATCTTCACCGACTCCAGGTCAGCGGTCAGGGCTTTTGCCTCGGGTTCAATCTCTGCCGAAGCATTCAAAATACTTGAAAATAGGACACTTTCCCCACATACCATTACTTGGTTTCCTGCACATCTCGAACCCCGACTGGACTCCCTCGCAAACCTCAACGACACTGCTCACTCCCGGGCGCGCGCACTAACCCTCCGCGCTGGGGTGGACGTAGGTCCGCAGGTTGACTGTGGGGTGTTTAGGGACGCTTTACTTACTTTCAATGAAGTCACTAAACACTACCAGTTGAGTAGGCGGTCTTTTCCTCCTCCACACCGCAAGTTGTCTAGACCTCAGGCCATCACGTTTAGAATGCTACAGACTAGGTCTTATCCTAGTCTATCTTTCCTCAGCATCGTCTCTTCAGAGGCTTTCGAGTCTAGCTGCCCTGACTGCGGGGAGATCAGTAACGTTGAACATATGCTCTGGCGGTGCCCCTCGTTACGGGGCCTAAGTCGGCTCACAGAACAGGATTGGGACTCTGCCTTACGAAGTTCAGAATTTTTGCCACAACTACGGGCTGTCCAGAGAGCCCATGATGCGGCGGTGAGGCTAGGCCTCCCCGTCCCCACGTGGGAGCGGCCCGCGGCGTTGCTCTAAGAGTAGCGTTTCTCAGGACCCAATAAAGTTCTATGTCTGTCTGTCTGTCTCTACACTTTTGGAACCAGGGGCTTAGCCTTAGGGTTGTTCAAACCCAGGATGAAATTTTCAATTTTGCATGTTGTGGGAATTGAGCGCGCCCTCCCCTTTGGTGCCTCGTTTCCCAGCTAGCGCGTGTGTTGGTCCCACGCGGCTCGAGTGCCGGGAACCGCCGTTAATTAGCAGTATGGCGACCACGGCAGCGGCGCCAGACATGTCTGGACAAGCCACCACGCTAGCTTACATCACTGCACAATGCCTGTCCTCATTGGCCGCCAGTGACAACCCCCTTCCCCCATGAGCTTGCTTCTGTCTGGCGCGGGCTTGCCCAATACCCGGAAAGACTGCCGCTATGGCGTCCCAAAGAGTTACGTCAATGCCACCATCATAAAAAATATAATTGCTAAAATAAGGGGCAGTAACTGAAGGCGAAATTGGTGCTAGGGTCTATGGAGATTCAAAATTAAAGCAGCCAATGGCAGCCTGCCGTGCCCGCCTCCGTGCCGATAAAGCTGTGCACCACGCGGAGGCCGCGCGTGCGCCGCGACGCTAGTTTTTAATTCCTCGAAAGTTCCATTGTAGCAAGAAGTGGGTGTTTAGTGCAGGCACCAGGCTGGCCGTGCAGGCAGGCTCTTCTTGGGGGACACCTGCAAGTCTCCCGTTGTGGTTGGCGGGTCATTGTTCGCTCTTGAGACTTATTAGTGGTCGTTATGTCAGCTGTGCTCCGCCGCCGCCATATAGGAGCCCGTCCTACTGCGCCGGCCTTGATATGAAGTTTCGTTTGCCCGCGTCAGATGCTTTTAGGCCTGCATGAGAGGTTGACGCGCTGCTCTGGCAGGCAGCTTCTCGTCTGTCTGCTCGACTGCTGCCCTTTGTGTGATAGTCGTAGCGCTGCTGGCGAGCGTACTCGATCAGTCTTGTGGAGTTACCCTGACGGCTCGCAAACCTGTGATTGTCGCACTGTGCGGCATCTTGGGTTAATCAATCCGTGTTTGTTGACAACCTGCCTCGTGTGCCTTTTCTGCGCCGTGACGGAGAGCCGACGAATCCGGCCGTAGTGTCTTTGTTCGCTGTGGCAGTGAAAAACGTTGCGTCCCTTCCCGGTTGCCTCGTAGGGTAAACGTCACGCAAACCTATCTCCACAATGTATATATAGATATATACACATGCACACATACAAACACACAAACACGCGTATGTACATACATAAAGTATGGTTAAACACCCCCCCCCAACCACCGAAAAAAAATTTCTGGCTACATCACTGTTTGGAACAGACTACTGCTCTGCATATTCCCATGCTAGTGAGATTCTATTTCCAGTTAATAATTTGCAATGAGGCCTTGTAATTAAAACACTGGCAAGGCAATGCGCCCCAAAGGAATACGACGACAGAAATAAAACCATTTGTTGAGGTATGACTTGCGCCATTCGTCCTCGCTCTCAGTGGAGAACATGGTTTTCGGCAACCCGTGCATAGTGCCTAGTCGGTTGTAGGTGTGGTCTCTTTGTGGTCGCTAGAACAGCTCAAAGATCTCCACCGATAAAGCGGCATCAGGGCATGTGTCCACAACCAGGGTTCGTAGCGGTCCCTGAAACCCTTGAAAACCCTGGAATTTTCAAACAGCATTATCGAGGCCTTGAAAACCCTTAAATTTTTGTAGGTCCTTAAATGCCCTTGAATTTTGTCAATACACTTTTGTTGAGCCAAGTTTTAGCAGTAGCTTTTTGGATAATCCTGTGCGAATAATTGAGCAAATATTACAGTTGTCGAATTCGCTATGGCATTAATTTAAAATTTGAATATATGTTTTATTTAAAAAGAACGAACAGACATATTCTACCACATGTAACCTTCCGAAAGATGCACTGCACCATGGGACTGCTGTGCCGTGAAACCACCTTGTCAGGGGAAATCCGCACCAGCATGAAGTCTCACTTCTGCACTTCAGCCACTTTTTTTATGAGCATCTTATATTGCCTGAGTATGAGAAATTTTAAAAATTAAAGTATTTTTACACATATATTCAAATCCTGCTACTAGTATTCGAATTCACTTCAGAATTATTCAGCACTAATTGCCATGCACTTTGAGCCTATAGCCGGGTACAACTTTAGAAGATAGGAGAGGCCCCGCCCAGATGACTGAGGCGCAGCAGACGATTGCCTCTGTGACTAAAGATATAGTTCTCCGTCGGTGGGGTCACTGGCCATCCGGCTCACGACGTCACCTGAAGTGCGCGCCCATTGGTGGAGGCTTTTGTGTGCCTTTGAGGGAAAATGCCGCTGCCTTCTAAAGTTGTACCCGACTATAGAAAGTTATATTTACATGAGCCTACTTTTAATCAGTGGGTTAACGAGGAGTTTATTTTGTGGCAATGGGGAGAGAAGGGTGTCCGACCCCTTTGTAAATGTGCGAGTGTGCGTGCATATATGCTCATCCGGTGAACGTGTTCATGGCCTAGTTGGTACTTGCGGTGTGACATAATTGCCCTTGATGACAGTGATTCGACAGAAGTGAGTGACGAAGACGACGACGGCGGCGGTGGAAACCTGCAGTAATAACCCTGGCCTGCACACAGGGGAATGCTTTGAGCGGTATCATACGTTGCCCAAATATCACTAAAAGAGTTGCCTGCAGAATGCAGGAGCAAAAATAAATATCCTGTGCGTTTCTCTTCCACAGCTTGTGTTTTTATTCGCGGCGCCAGAAACTGGCGAAATAGTTTCGGACCGCTAGAGCCGGAAAGTGGGTAAAGGTTTTGGACCGCAAAGGGTTAAAATGACACAAAGTGAGTTGGAAGTGCTGCCTGTGTTGTTATATTTGTGTTTCTTTCCTGCATTTTTCTCTTATATTAGTGGCAATTATGTCATCTATATATTCATATAAGTTGAAAAAATTCTAAGGCTGGCGATGCACATTTTGTGTGTGTGTGTGCGTGTGTGCAAGCTCACGCAATGCATCCGTATTGTGAGGTGAATCAGTTTAAGCAAACGGGCAGAAGAATACTGAAACCTGCATTGAACAAAATATGAGTGAAGAAAGTAACTGTCAAAACCCTCTTAGTTCGCTATTAATTGTGAAAAAGTACCTGCTTTGGCTTGTGTGCAATGAAAGATGTGCTTCATGCTGTAAAAGCTGGTGTTCCCTTTTTCTACAATCTCAGCAATTGTTGTTTCAGGTCCTTGAAAATTCTTCGTTAGGTGCTTGAAAGTCCTTAAATACCCTTGAATTTTTTTCTTCAACGTTGCTATGAACCCTGACAACATTCTTGCAGGAAGCTCTGGGCATTACTACCGAAGAGGCGGCAAGTGGTGGCAACCAGTGCCACCTACTCCCCAGAAGTGGCACGCATCTTGGAAGAGGAGCTGCTTCGCAACCCCATGGTCGTTCGTCTAGGAGCTGACACACCTGCCCTGCTAGGTGAGCATAATAGACTGTTTTGTGTTGTGGTGACCAGTATGGCCATCGGCGAAAGCCATGAGAGGAGAGAGTTGTTGACACTCTGCTTGGCTGCTGACCTGGCTGTTTCTGAGGCACCATTCTCTGCTCAGGCTAAACATGTTAACAAGACAAAGTGGAACCTCAATTATATATGTCCCCCTGTCTTGCGACGATCCACATTTTACTACTAATCGGTTCGGTCACAGCAAAACCCCAATACAAATAATGTATTAAAAACCCCAATTATATGATGCAATTTTATGCCGACCCCGCATCGTACGACGACTCTGCGATACAGTCTGATAAAGAAATCAGCTTTTTATTCGGATGTAATGCCTACCAAATGTTCACAGGTGCAAAAGAAAAGCTTACGGGGCCCTAGGTTAATACAGTGAAAGCTCATTCATTCAAATTTCACGGGACCGGAAAAAATGTCGGAATTAGCCGAATGCCAAGTTATCGAAAGGTATCAGGAAAACGACAAACAAGTGTCAAGTAAATCCATACATTTTCATTTTCTTGATGAATATGTAAATCCAGTACTTACTTTGCATAAGAGCAGTGTAAAAGCGCAATTTTCGTTAATCCCGACTTCATTCATAATGTGACCATGGTTCAAGACCCCCGTGTATTGAGTCGAAACACGCTCTGCTGAACTGATCTTTTATTACGTACCGCCACCACCTACACCACAAGGTGCACATGACGGTAATTGTTTCTCCGGAAAAATGGCCGGCTAATAATTGTTCATCCATCACAATGTTGCGAGTTGTTTACCAGCATGAAGACTGCGGCTGAAGCTCCAAAGGTCTTCATGTTCAGCAGCATCCACCATGTTTGAATTTTGTGACATTCCACGTGCATTGCCCTAAGCCAAAACGTAGCTGCTGAGTGCCGCATCCACTGTGGACGTAACCGTGGTCGCTGCAAAGACACTGTCATAGTGTCTGCAGTTCCGAAGGCACGCACAGGGCCTACGGCCAGAGTCGAAATGAAACTGCTGAGCCCCGCATCTGCTACTGAATAAACCTGACTTGCTTATTCACAACCTTGGATGGCGACTATGCAGTTTTGAAGGCATGCGGCGAGAACGAAACAACTGCTTGTCGCAATTTTGACCCCAGTCGCTGTCACTGCGATCATATAGATAGTGCCCCCGCACTTCGCATGTGCCGAGTATAAATGAAAAAAGAAACAAGTTTGCCGCAGCCGCTAAAACCTTGGTTGCCAACAACGACATTGTGGTAATATTGTGGATGGCAACCACGCCTTCCTGAAGGACTGCAGCTGTTTCAGTTGTTCGCGAAGACCGTTTTTGTTCCTTTGCGTCCCACTTAGTGCCGCTTTGTGCTTGGCGCACTCCAAGGATCGTCCAAATTAACCGGGTTGCAGCCAAATATGACCGAATTAACGAGAGTTTGATGCCATTAAACAATACATACGCTTGCCGGGACCTAAGAACCATCCGGGACCTAAAGACTGTCCGAATTATCCGATTTTCCGAATTAACAGGGGTCGAATAGACAAGCTTTTACTGTAATTTTAAAGAAAGACAGAGTGAGACAGGTAAAGTATGCCTTTTTAGAATGGAAAATTTATTCTCCTGGCAGTTTATTTTCTTCGATGATCCAGTTTTCCTGGCCATAAGATCATTTCTCAATACGCCTCGATCACGAGTGTATTCCAGGGCCGTTACCTAGTGTCACGGATTCGGGTGGTTGCGAACAATGTATTCAGACCAGACTCTGTTAATTTTATTTAAAAAATACTGCAGGCCATGTGGCCCATGCAACATGGGCCACATGGCACAACACATTTATTAAACACACGCACGGCACTCTAGAATATAAAAATGTGTGAAACAAAATAAGCCGCCACATCCCACGCATTGTGGGAATCGATGTAATGCGAAGCAGCCAGCAAAGAGCTGCATACATCGTCTTGTCTGTCATTGAGGAAAATGCGTGCCACTCATGTTATTTATGTTCATTACACAGTAACGTCGCGCAATACCAATTTCAGGGTAGGCCAAGCTAGCGAAACGGCCGCCAGCGCACCATGAGCGTCGCACGTAAGTCGTGCTGTACATGACATGCGTGTCATGATTTTCATGTTAACTCGTGCTATTTATGTTCCTCACACAGTCACTTCGCGCAATACCAATTTCGGGATAGATCAAGCTAGCGAAACGGCCACCAGCACACCATAAGCGTGGCACGTAAGCCATGCTACACATGACATGCTTTTTTATGATTTTCATGTTAAGTCGTGTTATTTATGTTCGTCACACAGTCACATCGTGCAATACCGATTTCGGGGTAGATCAAGCTAGCGAAACGGCCGCCAGCGCACCATGAGCGCGCACGTAAGTCATGCTGTACATGATATGCTTGTCATGATTTTCATGTTAACTCGTGTTATTTATGTTCATCACACAGTCACGTCGCACAATACCAATTCCGGGGTAGATCAAGCTAGCGAAATGGCTGCCAGCGCAACATGAGCGTGGCACGTAAGTCATGTTGTACATGACATGCGTGTCATGATTTACACGTTAGGACCTGTCAGTTATGTTCGTCATACACTCTTGTCACGCTGTATCAATTTTGTTATATGTCAAGTTAACGAAACGGCCGTAAGAGCACCAAGACTGTGGCATGTATATCATGTCGTTCATGACATGCATGTCATGATTTTCATGTTATGACTCGTCATTCATGTTCGTCATGCAGTCATGTTATGCCATAGCAATTTTGGTGTACATTCGATTAACGAAACAAGCAGGAGAGCACAAAGTCGTAGGCGGCTAGATAGATAGATAGATACGCTCAAAGTCGCAGAAGTTTGCTAAGAAATGCTTCGCATTTAATACCAGTAACTGCTAATGCCAATCAAACCTACGCACAAACCACACTACAAACTAAACCGTCCTAAATAAAGTCAGGTAGCTCTAGAGCGCTCTAGCCTTAGTGCTGCTCATGTCTCGGGTTGACCTGCATGATGAAAAGGGCTTACCTGATGCGCTTCTCGTCAATGTCCGGTATTGGTCGAGTTGTGTCCCAGTCGTTGATCTCGACGATCTTGACAACCGTGGCCGTCCTTGCCGCTGTCAAATCGTCGTCATCACAAGACGTCGTCGCTGACGTGGCGGAGGCCTCCGAGATTAGGCCTAGCTGCGGTCGCTGATGCCAGGTGCTAAGAGCCGACCTGGCCCATTGGGGACTGTCTTCGGCGGCTTGCTTCAAAGGGGGCTTGCGCCAGGAACGTTGGTGATGGCTGCGCGCGGTTGCTGCCTCCCGAGCAGCCTCACTTGAACTGGGTTGAGGTCTCCGGCCACCTCTTGGGACGCCCGTGTCACAGGCTGCTGAGTCCAACTCCTGCCGCTCCTGTCGCCAGAGCGCTTGCTGGCGTGACAACCTTCTCCTGCCAAGCCCATGTAGACAATGGCAGCGTGTCGCTGTTTGCGTCCCGACAATCACAGCTCGGGTCACGCGCCTTAGGCTTCGCCACGTTATGATGCGCGCGCTTGCACCGTTTCGAACGTTCCGTCGCCGTCTTTCTTCTTGTGAAGGGCTCTTACTCATGACACCTAGACAAGCTCGATCTACACAGAGTAACTTCAGCTAGTCGGCAAGCTGAGTGCTCAAAAAGGATGCGATGCAGCTATTTTCAGCGTGCAAAATAACTTCCTTGACGTGAGCATTCCTGACAACAGTGGCACATCACCAATTGCACTTCACAAGGGAACAAATACGATGTGCACAGCTCAATCGCACACGAAACCATCCTCCACGAACTCGCAACAAATTGTGCTCCGTCACCATTCTATGATGGCAATGACACTGTATATGACTCTGCTGATGGGAGGCTTTTGTGAATGCGGTTTCGTTTTTATGCGCAGGCAATTTTCGGACTCGTTTTATTGGAAAAAGATGTATGGTAGATTCAGTTTTTTTTTTTAAGTTGAGGATAAAGATTCCCTCGCACGTCTTCCTGCTTAGCTGTCCTCTTTAAAAGTACAATAGACTCGCAGTAGACGGAAATGGAACTGCTTCTTAAGGGCCAGTAAAGAACCCCGAGGTCCAAAAATTGTAATGAAGAGAAGTATGCGCACTTTTGCTATGTGAACATGCTGCCGCAAGAATTTTGCAAATACGTGCTATAATAAGGAAGTTACAAAGGCTAGAACATCCGTTTCAGCTGGTTTCAAATTTTCGCGCGGCCTCGCCACCCTTATCCGCCAAAGGGAGGGGAAGGCATAGCCCGTCGTCGTGACTCCGCCCACTTCGGCTACGTGATGCGACGTCAGCAATTGGTGTCATCGGCGAGCTCGATCATTCGCAATGCATTTCTGCTTGCTGCGGCTCCTGGTTGTTCATTGTTTACATTGTAGCACGTGCTCCTCGATTTGCAGCCGAACAACTGAACAACAATCCCAGCGCATACCTGCCAACTGTCCCGAATTGTCCGGGAGACTCCCGAATTTGGACCTAATCTCCCGATTTCGCGAATGTCATCTCGAATCTCCCGAAAAGTGGCCACCACAGCAGAGGCGGGTTCTTTTTCTCTCTTTTTTTTAAAATCATGCGCGTACGTCAGCCTTTCCTGCTGTGGCGGTGCTGCAGAAGAGCACTTGCCACAACACTTCTATTTGATTGTAACCATATTGCAGAGTACCACTGAGTACATTCTAGGCACTGCGCATCTGGGCGAAGGCTGGCCGCGCAAAGCGCTCGCCACCGTACCGAAAGAAGGCGAGGGAAAAGGTACAGTCCCAATGGAAAAAGATTGCCAAATGTGAATGGCGGCCGGAGCCGCGGCGCTGCACGAGCGCTCTGATAACGAGACGGCGAGAATGTCGAGCACCTTCCATTTTCCAAAGGAGGGGTGCCTGGCAGACCGGCGGTAAGTAAGTGGCCCCCATTGTGTTTTGCACTCACGATATTGGCGTGCTTGGGAGAAACAGCGCCGCATGTTGCAATCTTGCCGCTCTGGCCACCGTTCAGTTCATTTGCGGCAATCGTTTCCGTTGAGCCTAGCCAGAACTTTTGCGTCTCCTTCTTGGCCCCCGCATTTTGTACGCTACGCCATCTGCTGTGGGGGTTGCGTGTTTTCAGAGTTCAGTTAGAAGGTCGATGACGGCGTCAAAATCAAAGATGTGCTTGCAAGTGTTTCTGGACTCATACACAGCTGAGTTTCCATGCTTTGTGACTTCGCGGAAAGGTGACAAGTACGGATTCTGTACCACGTGCGCCTGTGAACTGCCAGATGCCTTCACAAGTAAAGAAGTTTGGTTCAAGCTGCTCAAAACAAACATCCTTACCCTTTTCTGATGCCAATCTCCAATGCAAAAAGAAAAAAAAACCACTCCCCCCCCTCCCCCCCCCCCTCCTCCCGCTGCGGTCTCCCGAATTTTTATGTTGTGAGGTTAGCAGGTATACCAGCGGAGATAGGGGAAATCTCCGGTAACTCGGACAGGTTGCGCTTGCTTAGTTTTCTCATTGCGCGTGTGCAGAACGCGCTCCCCTGGGCTTTTATCTCGCATTTTTCACGCTATGGGTGCTGTTCCTTCGTCGTACTGGAAAGCAGGCATGCAGCCCTGCTGCATTGTGAACTGTAACAAAAGTTTAAAAATGACGAAGAGCCGAAAACTGCCTGTCAAGTTCTACCGTTTTCAATGCAAGCAGTGTGAGGAGCAGAGGCAGAGTGGAATGCAGAGTGGATTATGGCAGTTCGCCACACTTAGCGATGCTTTCGCGGTCTTGTCACCTTGAAGCAATTTTTGTCGTACACGGTATTACGAACTGCTAATGGGGAGAAATGCATTGGCCGTGCTCATTTGAAAGCGAAGTGCGTTTGTGAACCAAAACTACAACAAATAGACAGCCACTGTACTTTTCGAGATTGTGCGCTGGCTTTCCGAGTCGACCATTTGTAATGTGACAGCAGCGGAGCATGTTGGCTTAATACGCCACAGTTTAAATACCATACCCTGAGTACTACAAGTGTTTTATTCAGCCGATGGTAGTACATTTCCCGTCACGGCTCAATGTAAACAGAAATAAAGGGACACAAAAGGCAAATATTAAGTCGACGTTGATTGTTGAAATAGCAGTCCAGAAACCTCATAGTGCTACTTTTGTGCCAAGAAAGTGCTTATTTTGAAATAAAATCACGTTTTAGTGGTCCACGTTGTTGTGTAGGGCAGGAGCGCGGCGTAACCCGCGGCGGGCCGACGGAGAGGCCGAACGACGGGAGGGCGCGCGGAGTGACGACGCAGAGACCAAGCTTCGGCGAGACTGACGGGAGACTGCTCTCCTGCGTTTATTGCAGGCGGTTTTAAGGAGGGAGAAGAAAGGCTATTGGTCAGCGAGGCACGGGTCACATGACCGGCATGACCACGCCGGATTGGTGGTAGCAAAGAGGCATGGCAGAGACCCAGCTCCCCCCAGTAGCATGAATAGAGAGCACAACAGCGTTGGTGTCTTAGCATGTCACCAGGGGTCGCACGACACATCGTCCCACCCTGGGAAGAATTGCATCCTTATACAATTCTAACTGTGGTACATCAGGAAACACTAAAAAATTCACATTCAAGTTCCAATCGAGATGGCACCTGCAATACGCAGAAGTTCAGTCCTAGATGCACATATTACAACCTATGTTACACAAAAAAAAAAGTCACTTCACCACACCAACACAAGTGCCAGCTTGCACTATTCACGAAAAGTTCACACAAACACACTAGACCTCTGCGGCTATACTGCGGGCCTCTAATACCTCGGTCACACTGGCAAATTTAGTGTCATTTTGAGCGAGTGCACTTACGCTCACAGAGTGTCACTTTGGCGGCGCGCTGCTACACGAGAAAGAGAAGTGTGCTTTGGAAATGATGGCAGTGGCAATTGGTGGTTCAGTAGCGCAACATATATTTGTTATTTTTGGCAATGCTCGCAGTTTAGTTGCTTATTATAGGCATGAACATAAATTACAATGAACTTTGCGAGTAAAAGAAGTAAATATTGCAACCGCATAACGTCATTGGTCATCGCGAGCCGAGACAAGGTAGTATCATATCCAAGACGAATCGAAAACAAAAATGGCGGACTCTGGTGCAGAAAGGACGCGTAGTGATGACGGGCGTTTGGAGCGTGTTTTGGCAGCAATCATTTGCTCTTCCCAAAGGCGTAGAAGCGCCCGCGTCTCTGCGTCGGACCACGTTGTCTTCGCGGAAGTGGCACCCGTGGCACACGCCATCGCAAATGATTAAAGAATGACTGACCTGCACATCTGCAAGAAAGTAAACAACGTGACGGACGCGGCCATTGCACGGCATGTGCTCCCGCATACCCCTAGCGGACGTGACCGCAAACTGCTCGAGGGCGAGAGTAGCGAGGTTTTTTGTTGTAGTATCATTTGTTTGAATACATGGCTGTATTCCTAATAACGAGAACGATGGTTTAAAAGTACCATGATCGTCGCGTTTTGCATTAGCGTATTTATTTGCAAGCCACTGCTGCCGAGGATAGACACTCCGTCGCAGCGAAGTGAGTTTGGCGAACGCACTTGCCGGCAAGTGTACTTTGCGGCGAGTGTCCCTAAGCGTTCCTGTGTGACAGCGTGTAAATGACACTACCGGCGAAGTGCACTCGCTCAAAGTGCACTTAAGTTGCCCTGTGTGACAGGGGTATAAGGCAGTATAGCCCCAGAAGACGCGGACTACTTTAGTCTGTGATGTAGTCCTTCAAGTGGGCTGGGGGCTTGCGCGTCCGCTGTGGGCGACGTGACCCAGGCCCTTCAGGAAGACTTTGTGAGTTGCGGCTGTCGGGAGCCTACTTTGAAGACCCGTCCCCATCTCTCCCAGAAGAACTTGGCGGATTGCGGCTGCCATGAGCCGACTCTGAAGACCCATTCCCATCACTCCCAGGCAAAAATCTTTGTGGGCTGCGACTGTCTTGAGCCGACTTTGAAGACCCATTTCCATCTCTTCCCTCCCCCGTGTTGGAATTTGGTGCATTTACTGTAGGTGAGGAGGAACACCCAGGACTTTCCTCCTGAAGTCCCGACGCCATGTGTTGTGTAGGGCAGGAGCGCGGCGTAACCCGCGGCGGGCCGACGGAGAGGCTGAACGACGGGAGGGCGCGCGGAGTGACGACGCAGAGACCAAGCTTCGGCGAGACTGACGGGAGACTGCTCTCCCGCGTTTATTGCAGGCGGTTTTAAGGAGGGAGAAGAAAGGCTATTGGTCAGCGAGGCACGGGTCACATGACCGGCATGACCACGCCGGATTGGTGGTAGCAAAGAGGCATGGCAGAGACCCAGCTCCCCCCAGTAGCATGAATAGAGAGCACAACAGCACTGGTGTCTTAGCATGTCACCAGGGGTCGCACGACACAACACGCATCACGTTAGCGCACTTCAAATCACCCGCCTGTAATCAGTCTTTCACACGTCACTGCTGCCGTGCCCAACGTTGCCCACCTTTACTGCGCGGCGGCGTGTAGTGGCGGCGTGCACCATTCGGGCATCCGGCAACATCACATGCATGCGGCATTTTGTCGAACTTTCTGTCAGAGCGACTTTCACGAGCGCGCAAAACACACGCGGCAGTACGTGATACCGAAACTACCACTGAGACGCGACCGCATGAGCGAAGCAGGGCGCCAGGCGAAGCGCAGTTCGGTGAAAATGGAACCTTTGAACCACGCGGGCTTTTCCCCATGGCAATGCAAAGAGGTTCTTTTTTCCATGAATCAAACAGAAACGAACAAACAGCATTTTATTACATCTCTTGATGCACCGAAGGTTCTTTTTTCATTGCTGCTAGTTTGATTACTGGTGATTAATTGTAGGCAGACTCTTACACGTCATCGGGATCATTTTGAAAATGTGCCGCTCGTGGCGCTCATCGTGTGATACATTTAGCTTTATTTCTCGGTAAGTAGGGCACTGCTGTTGATAATATTGCCATTTTAGACGTCATACATTCAGCTCTCACTATGACATAAATTGTTATTTGCCTTTGTGTCCCTTTAAGCTGCATGTTTACACTGAGCGTTTATATTGGCCTTGCATGCAACATGCCCTGATTGCTTAGCAGGATGAGGTGTTGCGCTGCTAAGATTGAGGTTGTGGGTTCGATTCCCGCATACGGCAGCTGCATTTCGATGGGAGCGAAATGCAGTAACACCGGCATACTTACATTTAGGTGCACGTTGAAGAATCCCAGGTGGCCGAAATTAATCCGAAGTCGCCCACCACGGCGTGCCTCATAGTAATATCGTGGTTTTGGCTAGTAAAATATTATAGCCTTGCATGCGTGTGAGCCGCGGGCGATATACAGCTGCCGCTTTGGAAACGAGCTGAAAAAAGAACCAAGGAGGCAATAAAATTTTCGATGGCTTCACGAAATCAGACGCGGTTATCATCGGGGACAAATCTCGGTGTAATCATAAACATGCGCTATCCCAGTAGGTATTGCATAGTATGATGCCGACCAAGCGAGCCGTCGAAGCAACCAAAGCGACAACGCGAGTCAGCGAACACAGTTCGTGATCAGGTGTTGATATTATCTGAAATGAAACACGCCGCTGTAGGAAACATGCATAGTCGATGTGGGCATGAAAATTTTTTTTTTGCACTGCATCATTATGCTGTCAATGGGAGCTGTAATAAAATTCAAGGTGGCATTAAACTTACGATCCGACGTTATCATCTAATGCAAACCTTGGCAAAAGTGAAACTCCCACGAAACTGAATACTGCGCATTGCAATGCTGCCAGTGACTCAACAGGGCAGATGTAAATTTATGCGCTTCACACTGAGCTCATAATATGTTTAAAGCCGCACGACAAACTTGGCATCCAAGCAATCGAAAGTCATCCATCGAAAATGTACTCGAAAGCGTGGTGGTTGTTTACTGACAGCTCTGAGCAGACACGACTGCTGCAATGAAGGTGCATTTTGCCGGCAACATAATTGCAGAACTCGCACAGTCACCTCCCTATTCATGTCATAGAAATGTGGCCGTTCACCATCGGCACGCACGTACGCTCACACAAACAGCATCTTCCTTGACGACCTGCTCGGTCCCACAAAAGTGGTCGATCAACTGCTCTCTTCTGGTAAGATTCACACTGGTGAGATTCACACAGCGAGCAGACGACAACGTGTGCAGGGTGCGCGAACGTGCTGAGAGAGTGCAGTCAAAAGGCAGGTACGGGGAGAGCAGCGACTGGTTTTTGCAAAAAAAGGCGGTGAAACGCGCGACGCAGCGCCCCCTGGCCAAGCTTGGGAGGCGACAACCTGACAACTGCGTGGCCAAAACCGCATCACCGCAGGGCCAAGAAACAAGGTGCAGTTTCGTAGTGGTGGGAACAGGAACTGACATTAACCCTGCTTGTTGAGACCAGGTTTAGACCAATCGATGAGCTCAGTGGTACATCATGTTACCCATGGGCAAGCTTGCGTCACTGCGCGTAGTAGGGGGATTGATCAGGTGAAGGAAAGAGGCGCGGGAATTGTTTTTCGAAATGGAAGGTCTGCGCAGCGTGCAGTGCTGTAATATTCGGAAAATGTGATTGCCACGGTCTACTGTACGATCTGCCGAGCTTGTTTGGGGGGTGTAAAAAAAATGTCAGAGACTGTTTACTGGCCCTTTAACACTTTTTTGACCGCACCTATTCCATCAGTAGTATGTTAACGATGACTTCAATTTCCAATTTTGGCCCTCTCGGAGCGCTTCTGGACAGCTGATGCCATTTATAGGGTAAAAGAGGCAATATTTTATCAGTCTCGCTTTTGAGTTTCTTTTTTTCCACCGTGGGGGAATCTTAAAGGAGCACTGACATCAAATTTACGCATGTCAAGATTTTTGCATCCACGAGTAGTTATCGACCCCCTAGTAGCGATTCGTGACCCAAAATGCCACTGAGGGACAAATAACTATCTGTTTATTGATTAGATCACCGGTATCTAGCACGATTCAAAACGGCCGGCAAGCCCGCGATTTTTTAGCACCGGCATCGCCACCTCCAGACTTCGTCCCAGCTGACCACTTGTCTACAAAAAGGGGTGACGTGAGGTTCAGCTGCTCAGCTAACATTTCATCTGCTAGGCGCACACGTTCAGCCATGCCTTGTCACCAGCATCACCGTCAAAAGTGTCGACTAGTGTTGAAGACGACATTCTGGAACTTGGAATCGCTGCGATTCGTGATGTCGCGAATCATTTTTGCTTCGACGCCTTGCAAAACAGCGATTAAAAATGAACGCCGTTCCAAGCAGCAACAAGGAAGTACCCGGGGACGCACGCTTGGGCCGTGCTCGCTGGTGTGTCTCAATTAGCTATATTAGAGAATTTTAGCGTGCACGGCATATTCTGGTATGCGCAAAGGGGTCTATGGAGTATCGGTATAACGAATGCGTACCAACGGAGAAATAGAATACGTTAGGTTTTTGCAATAACAATTCTGTGCTTGCAAAGTTCTTTGTGCCGCCAGATGGCCCACCTATCCGGCCTCCCACGGTTACGGCTGCAGTTTATTTATTTATTTATTTATTTAAAAGTACCTTACAGGCCCCTGAAGGCATTGCGTAAGGGGGGGGGGTAATGCAAAAAAAAATGTTACGTTTGAACAGTGTACAAAATGAACGCGTATGAATACTTAAAAAAAAGAAATACATAAGAACAGAAAAAAAATATTACAGAAACATATGCGGGAACGTAGTGAGAATTGCATTATACAATAAAGAGAGACAGGGAAAAAATACACTTTCAATCACGACAGCGCATATACACAACAAAATGTGGCACATTAAAATACGAGCAATAAATTAAAGAACGAACGCAACATAACTCTGCTGCTACAAAAAAACATTTAATGTAAAATTGCTCACAAATAACAATAAGGCTATGAAAAGGACAATGTATTACGCTAGCGCAACGTAGTCTACGGACGAACTAAAATTCACTATTAATGCTACCTGTGTGTTACTTGTTAGCGATGATATTTACGTATACGCTACTTCACCTTTATAGCTTGTCGGCGTCTACCTCACGTGTAGTGCAACGACACACTCATTCCACTTTTTCCATGCTTCCAACAACACAATTCCCCGACATGCTGACTGACGAACACACGCTGAATCATGCTCTTTCCTTTCGCCTGTCTTTTCTTGGTGCTTTGCGTCTTGTAATTTCATGAAATCATTCAAAGCGTGGCAACAAAGATCAGGCATGAAGAGTGAGAGCGTTTCCAGGTGTCGACGCCACGATAAAAACTCTAGAACCATTGACGTCATCGCTACTAGTGCATCGTCACTGGGGATGGTATGCGCCACACCGAACACGTCGCATTAGTGTCGATGTCGCAGGATGATGAAAGCCCCTTTGAGCTTTCGTACGCTCTTTGCCCTCAAAATAAAATAACTTCCAGGTGACGGACGCCATTCAAACTTGGTCAAAAATACTTACGCATACCGAACAATGGACACATCTCGAGCTTGAAATTTTATGTCAGTGCCCCTTTAAAGGTCCTTTGCAGTTGGAGAGGTGAGCGCTCGTGGTATGGGTATGGCATTGATGTCACTTGCGGGTGCTCCACAAAAAACGAATTTCGACGCATTCCAATGAATCTCAGCGTCAAACTCTGGATGATGGTAGCAACATAGACACGGAAGACGACTTCGATTCGTCAGGCTTCAGTATGAATGGCGATAGAGCATCAAACCGCCCTGGAACATCAGCAGGTATCCGTCAGTAAGTTTCGCTCTCTCGTCAGGCTGTCTTTTCGCTGCGTCGCGTTGATGTAAACTTATCCAGTGCGTACTAAAGGTCACAGTTCTTATCTGCAAGTTATCTACTTCATTCAAGCAGGAGTATTTGGCACTGGCTGCAGAAAGAGCAGAGTTCTCTCGGCGAAGACGGCGCGGAGTGGACCTTGGCCTAGCGCCCCAGAGTGCCGCGCGGCGGCTTCTTCGTGTTGTTTTTCACCGCAGAAGTCGTCAGAGAGATATGCAACCACACAAATAAGTATGCGTGGATGCATATTTTCGAAAAGCCAATGCACGTGTGCCTTTGTTCACCACCATCCTTTGTTTCACCACGTCAAGAAACTGCTTCGCGCGGTGGCATGATAGGTGCTAGTGCTTATATTTTTGTATGTTTGTAAATTACCTTTCTACTTACAGAGCTTATAGTATTTGCAGTATTATTCTATAAGGACTTTATGTTGAAATAGTATATTTCGATTTTTTTTGTGTGTTTACCCTGTGCAGAGTAGCATTGATATTTTTATGACTTTGTGTTCTTTTTGTTGCGTTTTTTGGATAATGTCTTGATAATATTAGAAATAAATCTTCTGTTTGCAAATAATACTTAATAGTATACGTTGTTGGGCTAGTTGGTTCATAATCTTCAAAATTGGCTAGCGCGAAAATGGACAAGGACTGAGAAGGAACACTGATGTACAGGACAGGCGCTACTCGCAACTAAGCTTTATTCAGAAACGTCTTCCTACATATATACACAGCCGAGTGGCGCGGGCAGGCGCAGTGCACATGACAGTCGACAATGCTAATCAGGATCGGGATACCAAAACATATTCGCATCATAACCAAGTATCTAAGAACAGTCTTTCCTTACTGCGCAGAACAACAGAAGTGTCACTGATACATTCACGGTCTTTCTTTTTAATGTGATAAGCCTCCATTAGTTCTCTCGCCAGAGCATTCCCACTTCTGCCCAGAATTCGAATGCTAGACAGCACTGGCTCACAGGCACAGGTCCTACAATGCGTAGGCAGATGAAAAGTCAAATTATTCTTAACAGATCGCTCGTGTTCTTGGGCTCGATCGTTGACGCAACGACCAGTTTGTCCGATATAAACCTTGCCACAAGTGAGTGGGATTTCGTACACGACGCCTACGGCTTTTTTCCGCACGTGCTTTTTTTCCGCACGTCGGTTTTTTAAGTGGTCCCGAAATGCGAGGGCATAGCCCAGTGAGTTTATGCGGCGCTGAAAAAACTATAGGTACATTGTACCTATTTGCCACATTTTTTAAATTGTGTGCCACTTTGTGCACATACGGCACCATTTCCGGCCTTTTTTCTGCACGAGCAGAGCCAGGCCTCTTCTTCCCCTTCAGTTTCTGAAGGAGGGTTTCGGACACAGCAGTCAAGTTCGAGCAGGGGAACCCAGCCGCCTGTAGGCGCTCAATCTGGCTATTAAAACTATCCTGAGCCAAGTGAACGCAGGACTTTGCCAGCACCGATTCAAGGCATTGTGAGGCAATAGCTCGTTTTACAACCTTACTATGAGCAGAATCAAAGGGTAAAAGCTCTTTTTGGGCTCGCGGAGAGTACTTCCAGCAAATATGCTGCCCCCTTAAAAGCATATTAAGATCTAAAAATTGCAAGGTGTCATTGTTAGGAAGTTCATGGGTGAAGGTTAAACCCTTTCCATGTCGTCTAAACAGGTTTAAAATATCATCAGCAGCACTAGTATTCGTCTGGAAGGGATTAGTGCTTAAAATCACGAGAAAGTCGTCTACATATCTAAAAATTCGTAGAACTTTCTCGCTGTCCAATAGGTTATTCAAGACGCGGTCCTTGTCCAGTCCTTGTCCATTTTTGCGCTAGCCAATTTTGAAGATTATGAACCAACTAGCCCAACAACGTATACTCTCAAGCTATATTTCTTCTGCAGTGGGCCCTTCTATTTGTGTCTTACCTACTTCTGTGCAGCCTTTCGCCATCGTCAATCACATTGTGCAGTCAACATGTCGGGCAAGGTTTTTGGCGTTTTGCCTTCGCAAGAAAGTTTTTCCAATGGAAGTACTCGCTCTTTTTGGTTGCATTCAACCATCGTTTGGACATGCCAAACGAATTTGCCGCATTCTGAAATCTGAGTTATGGAGACAAGTGCGGTTATTGTACGACTGGCTACGAGCGGTTTGCTGCAAGCCAAACGCCGGCGGTGTTTGTGACATGACCTTCAAGAGATTCGAGAAGTTAGCGGCTCAAACTACGGAGTTCCAGTGGCAGTCTCTCGTTCTCCGTTTACCGAAAGGACCTGGGCGCGTGCCACCAAAACCTGGTAACCTCACTGTTCTCGGGGATGTTCAGCTACCACAAGGCGTCTCCACGACCCTCAAAAAAGGTCCCAAGTTTAGCCTTCAGCCAAGTTTGCGTGCGCACGAACTTCTTGCGCTCAACAGGCGTGTGGCTGACAAGCTAAGGAATGACGACAAGGAGAGGTGCCTTTTGGACGGCGTGGACAGCCTATTGAAGACTGTGAAGCGCTCCCACCTGAAATCCAATGGAAAAATGAGTCATGTGGTGAAATTCTGCAAGGACAATGAACTTCGTCTTCTACAAGCAGATAAGGACAGTGGTTTTGTGGTATTGCCTTCAACGACGTTTCGTCAAAAAGCCACTGAAGCTTTGACCAAGAACTTCGCTCCTGCAAAAGTAAACCTGAGCAAGGTAAAAACAAAAGCCGTTTCTTTGTGTAAAGAGGTGCAACTTTCAGGGTTGTGTAAGGCTATTATGGACAGTAAGCTTTTGTCATTGTCCGTATTCTTCAGTGTTAAAACCCATAAGGTGGACATGCCTTTTAGAAGTATAGTTACTGAGCAGAATACTTGGCAGCAGCAGCTAAGTCAGTTTTTGTTAAAAAACTTAAACACTCTAGTTATTCATGATCCATTTATTGTTAAGAATTCTAAAGAAGTGACAACGTTTCTGGCATCTCTTGATTCCTCCAAGTCTGCCTTTTCGATAGATGTAGAGGACTTGTTCTACACCGTTTCCCACGATGCCCTGTTACCTGCCGTACGCTGTTGTATAGAAAAGAACGGAGATGTCGCTTTCCAGAATTCTACCGGTATCTCGGTCATAGTATAGAAAAGAACGGAGATGTCGCTTTCCAGAATTCTACCGGTATCTCGGTCGATAATTTTATGACCTTACTAGAGTACTACCTATCCTCAACTTTGTTGCTTCTGACAGCGAGACGTTCATCCAGCGAAAGGGAATTTGTATTGGTTCATGTGTTGCCCCAGTGCTCTGCAATATTTTTTTAGCTGCTATTGACCGCGTCTTGAATAACCTATTGGACAGCGAGAAAGTTTACGAATTTTTAGATATGTAGACGACTTTCTCGTGATTTTAAGCACTAATCCCTTCCAGACGAATACTAGTGCTGCTGATGATATTTTAAACCTGTTTAGACGACATGGAAAGGGTTTAACCTTCACCCATGAACTTCCTAACAATGACACCTTGCAATTTTTAGATCTTAATATGCTTTTAAGGGGGCAGCATATTTGCTGGAAGTACTCTCCGCGAGCCCAAAAAGAGCTTTTACCCTTTGATTCTGCTCATAGTAAGGTTGTAAAACGAGCTATTGCCTCACAATGCCTTGAATCGGTGCTGGCAAAGTCCTGCGTTCACTTGGCTCAGGATAGTTTTAATAGCCAGATTGAGCGCCTACAGGCGGCTGGGTTCCCCTGCTCGAACTTGACTGCTGTGTCCGAAACCCTCCTTCAGAAACTGAAGGGGAAGAAGAGGCCTGGCTCTGCTCGTGCAGAAAAAAGGCCGGAAATGGTGCCGTATGTGCACAAAGTGGCACACAATTTAAAAAATGTGGCAAATAGGTACAATGTACCTATAGTTTTTTCAGCGCCGCATAAACTCACTGGGCTATGCCCTCGCATTTCGGGACCACTTAAAAAACCGACGTGCGGAAAAAAGCACGTGCGGAAAAAAAGCCGTAGGCGTCGTGTACGAAATCCCACTCACTTGTGGCAAGGTTTATATCGGACAAACTGGTCGTTGCGTCAACGATCGAGCCCAAGAACACGAGCGATCTGTTAAGAATAATTTGACTTTTCATCTGCCTACGCATTGTAGGACCTGTGCCTGTGAGCCAGTGCTGTCTAGCATTCGAATTCTGGGCAGAAGTGGGAATGCTCTGGCGAGAGAACTAATGGAGGCTTATCACATTAAAAAGAAAGACCGTGAATGTATCAGTGACACTTCTGTTGTTCTGCGCAGTAAGGAAAGACTGTTCTTAGATACTTGGTTATGATGCGAATATGTTTTGGTATCCCGATCCTGATTAGCATTGTCGACTGTCATGTGCATTGCGCCTGCGCGCGCCACTCGGCTGTGTATATATGTAGGAAGACGTTTCTGAATAAAGCTTAGTTGTGAGTAGCGCCTGTCCTGTACATCAGTGTTCCTTCTCAGTCCTTGTCCATTTTCGCACTAGCCAATTTTGAAGCAAATAATACTGTTGGAAAGACCAATTCTTTCTCTATCATTTGATACCCTACACTTCAACATCAATCAATTTCTGTGGCAAGAAAAAAATATTTCCAGGACTACCCAAAACAACTGATTTTTCTGCGGTCACGCAAGCGTTAAATGGAACTGCCTCTAGTTGCCATCCATCCATCCATCAACTGCCATCCGTCCGTACGCCCGTCTGTCCAGCCGGCCTGCCGCCTACGTCTGGGTGCTCTCATGATTGCCTCCTCAACTTGGGTGTAGACCAGAATTGGCATGGGAGGGCAAGAGGATTTGACGAATATGACTGTCGGCAGTAGGGTACGGATTTGGGCTGGTTGGTGCATGACTTCAAGTAGAAAACAGCGCTACGAGACGGGACAAAGAAAGGGCACAAACACAGCGCCGTGTTTGTGACCTTTCTTTGTCCTGTCTCGTAGCGCTGTTTTCTACTTGATGACTGTCGGGTCATGACATCAGTGACGTGAAAATCCTGTCGCGTACGTCATCAAACCCTTTCCTCCAGACACGTGTGGCACATACCTGTTTACCACGGGCCGCGGTGTACGGGTATGCGCCACAGGTGATTGACAGTTTATATCTACGCAGGAACGGTGAGAACAGACATTGGTAACTTAAATGCGAGGGCGTTAAGAAAAATCGACATCAGCGGCGTTGACCCGATGAATGGAAAGAATGAAAATTAGGATCCCAGCAGGTATCGAACTCAAGCATTCTGCGTGGCAATCAGGTATTCTACCACAGAGCCACGCCAGGTCTATAAACTGATTTGGAAAAACAGGCGATGCAGGCGTAATGTCGGTGCAAAGTCAGTTGTGGTTATGGTGCTGGCTATCTAATTTTGCAAGAAAGCAATAAACACTACATGATACTCTTACGATATGTACTCCTACGATACAGGCGTCATATCAGATTAACGTCTGTGGTTTGAGTGTTGGCTCCGCTTTTATAGCAGTCTAATAAACATTATATTCCTATTCGTATGATTCAGCAAGCTATATTGAAGCATTGCTCGACCCCCGGAGGAATACATTAACGAAAGTTACATATGATATTCAGATCATCACAGCATAAAGTGCACTTAGTCCGCCAGAACAACGCAGTATCTTCTTCATTTCTTAAGAGGCTGGGTGATGGCCTCATGATGACCGAGGATGATGCCAGATTGATTGACAGCCGCTTTGTAGACTAGGCTACGTAGGCCACATACGCCCAGGTAGTCTACGAATACGACAAGCGCCATCCACTGATGTTGATCAACGTAGCACTATCTAGGCCTACCAGCCTCGACGGCCTATACCTCACCAACGCGAAGGGTGACTTCAGGTTCGAACATGTCGCCGGCTCTATTGACATACAATTTGTCAACGAAATGACAGGGGAATCCACGAATTCAAACAGCTGTACTATACCTCATACTTCACTACACATGGACCCCTCGTCACCGCGATCACGGCCGGATCCAGTAACAAGGCATGACCAGCTGCTGGTGCTCACTGACCAGGGTGATGCTGACCTCGTTCAAGAACTGTCAAGAACCTCTTCCACACATGCACATGGGTTCGTGAAACGTGCGTGCGTTCTCCGTCATTAGGGGCAAGTATAAGCACTACATATCGGCTTACTGCTTCGGGTATTGGTAATAACCACGTTGCCGTTGGCACCGTTACCCAACTGTAAACAAATGGTTATATAACACATATGCGGCTCTTCAACATATATGTGTGCGTATGAAATTTATACAGATCTTTAGTGTCATTTTGCAACGTATCGCTCAGTCAAAAGAATTACGCCACAGTCACCTTCCAGTCGCATGCTTCGCATAACGTCAATTCCCACTGTACATGGAATCTGTCGAATTTCTTGGGCACGTGAGCGCCTTTAGGAACAGAGCTTCAGTGCAAATGAAGACAGACCACGAAGACAAGAAAGACAAGGACTGGCGCTTACTAACAACTGCTTTATTCTTCTCACAGCATCGCATATAAATGCCACAACCACAATCATTGCATACGCACGCGTAGCTTCGTATTGCATACGTAACAACATAGATATTTAAACAAGATACGCCACACCCACAACCTTTGCATGCGCACGCGTAGCGTCGTGTTGCAACAGCCATTTGAACTTCATGAAAGGGTGGAAAACCAGGTACGAAAAAAACTCGCTATAATTCCACCCTTTCACGCATTCTTCCAACACTTGCTTTTTTGCGTTTTGCAATCATCATGCTTTTATTTTAGGACAGTATCTTATAGCAGCTTTATATTTTTCACTCCTTAGCGTGTAGGTAAAATTGAGTAAATAGTAGCGTTTTCGGGAATTCTTTTTACAAAAGACAATTATACATCAAATGGATAAATTATTTTTTGTAGAACTCTCTATAAAAACGTACTGTCTCCTGAAATTTTTTTTTTGGCTGTGTGGGGTGTATAGGCTCTAAAATAAAATCCTGAACTTGGCACGAACGCTACCTTGGCCTATGGTGAGATGTCTGTAGCACCCTAAAATTGTCCAAGAAAAAAACGAGCAGAAAGGCGTATATGATTGAGAATTATAACAACTTTGTCGACAGAAAGTTTAATCAAAGTAGATTTTGCTTTAATTGAGGAAAAAATTTTTGAAATATAGTTCCGCCATTGCATTATTTTGCTATAGGGGAAACACAAACCAACTGAATTTGCTGCATAAAAAGAAGAGGCAGTGTATTTGTAGCACATGGTTTCCAGTTCCTTTTTTTTAATACTTTATTTTGTATACAGTGAAACCTTGCTGATACGAATCTCGCTGGATCAGTAAAAATATTCGTATCATCCGAAGTTCGTATGAACAGAAAATATGGAAAATTAGTATGCGACAAAGGAAAGCTGGCGTATATTTTCATGTATTGTTTCTCAGGGATGCAGCAACGTCATGAACAGTTCTGAATGACTGCCAGTAATGTTTTTAGATGTCAACGATCATACTTGTACTCGTAAATATGTGATGCGTGCGTGCGTGTGTAAATAATTAAGCAGGTGTTCTGGGACCCGTGACAGCTAGTAGCCCCTTTCAAATCTTAGTACGCTTCTTTCGCATGCATCAGAGTGCTGCGTCGAAAATGACTTATGGAGCGCTTTGCAAACGATTGAACGCCAGAAAAATTTTGTAGTGCTGTCCTTTGTTGTTATTACTTTCTTATCGTGGCGGTGTTTTGAATGTTTTTCGGGAGATTTACAGCTGTGCCCGCACAATCAGGAGGTTTGCTCAAAATTTGGGAATCTCCTGTGGAAATCGAAGAGTTGGCAGATGTGCGTGACCCCGACAGTCGTGCATGTTGATATTTCTAGGGCTAGCTTCTTTGCGAAGACATGGCTTGCATCTACTTGGCAGGCACGTGTAAACAAAGTACAATGACGCTGCCTCGAGCACAGCAGCACACGTAGACGCGTTAAAGAGAGAGAGAGCGTGCTACGTTAGCATCATCTGTAATCTGAACGCGAAGGTACATGAAGGCGCATTGAGGCCTCCAAGATTCGCACGCAGTTTCGGATGTCTCGGAGGTTACGATGCGCCACTGATGGCCTGTTTTGACAAATTCATGCGCGGTCATGCGCGGCGCGCATGATTGCCTTGTCTTCTGCGACAGCACGGGCAGCACCTGTTCATACCTGCGTGGTAGCGCATGTTCGTATCAAACATCACTGGGTGAAAATTGGTTCGTAACAACCGTACTCCATTCCATTACAGGCTAATGGGCCTTGGCCGGGACCACAGAAAAATTCGTTTCACCCCGAAATTTGTACTAGCCGTGATCGTATCACCGAGGTTCTACTGTACTACATATCAAGGTGACAATAAATCGAGGCAAAAGTATAACAATGCCATTAACGTATATGCCACAATTCCTCTTCTTCTTGGATATGCGCTGTTTTTAAAAAATAACGACGAAGAAGATGTAGAGACAGAGGTGGACAGGACAAAGTGCAACTTTCAACTGTTTTATTTCGTGCGTTGTTCACATGTACAGTCGAACCCGGGTATATCGAACTCGCCAAAAAACGTTTATTAGTTCGATATATGGCATAATTCGATATAGGCCCGCTATAGGATTTTGGCACAAAGGCACATAACAATAAGAAAAGTACTTTATTAATATGGTGGCTTACTTGGGTGCCCTACTTTGGAACAAAATAGTCCTGGATTTTCTTCTGTGTCAACGACTTCGCTGCCTGCGACAGCACGCACGCCTCCACGTTGTCCAACGAGTCGGAGCACCTGAGGCCGCAACCTTCCACATTCACGCAATAGCGCCGGACCAGCGCAAGTGCACTAATCACTTCGGAGGATGTAGACAATGGGCCATCGTCAATTTCCTTATTGCTGTCGCTTTGGCTCATGGTCGGCACGACGTCTGCAACGTAGTCCTCATCTTGTAGCTCACCCATGATGGCAACATCATCGTCCGCACTGACGAACTCGTCGAATGTCGATCCGTCGATAGCTCCCGGGAACTCTGCCAGCTCGCTCCAAACTTCGGCGGA